>NW_005353696.1:450752-458562 GCF_000412655.1 Myotis brandtii | reverse complement strand
GCGTGTGTCCTGGCAGGTCCGGATCGTGCCCGGGGTCGGTCGGGTCGTGGAAGTTGGTCCTCCGTGGGCCGCCTTCGGACGTGGGTGTCAATGCCGAGTTCGTCGCCACAGCAACCACCCGGGGTGCGGGGCCGGCCTGCGCGCTGATTCGGTCAGGTCAGAAATCAACAGATTTTACCGGCGCGTGGATTCCTGGGCACGTAGATACCGACCTGTAATTTGTCCTTCATCCTGCTGCACATTATAAGCATCTAGAGAGCTTTAGAGAACATTGCGATGCTCTACCCAATTCAGGACCAATGGAACCCAAATTCAAGTAGGGCGTGGACAGCATGTATTTAACCCCCCCCTCCCCCAGCGCTTTTGATGTAGAGCGAGGGGTGACAGTTTTTAGAGAGAACCAGCTTGAGGAAATAGTTGTGAAACTATTCATCTTTAGGAATGAAATGGTAAAAATAGCTAAAGTAGCTAACATTTATTCATCAGTCACTACGTGGGGGGTCACAGTGTGCTGGCCTGGTGCCTACGCAGACATGGATGTACTTACTTGATGAAACATTGTTTACCCATTTCACGGTTGGGGAAACTGAAGCTCCGAAGGTTAAAATTGGTCAGTGATGATCCTCGCATGGTACCCAGGTAGGCTGACTTCAGAGCCCATCCTCAGCCATTCCATATGCTGCACTGGGAAATATACCTTCACTGACGGGCCACATGTTTGTGTGACGAGGACTGGTTATATGTTTGCCTATGGGCCAGCGAGTTTATATACATGCGTTTATATAATTAGGTATTTAAGTTTTGCTTGTTATTAAAGAGAGGAGAATCACTCGTGAGTCAAGAAAGGCCTATGGGCTACCAGTATTTCCAGGAGTTTCTTGTGAAGAGAAGAGTGAGGGTATCCCAGTAATTCGAAGAAAACCCATTCCGTGGGAGTTTGTTTTGAGAATGGAACACACGTGTAAAGTGAAGGGAAGAGTCCAGAAGATGCAGATATTTTCCAGGGATTTACATGAGCAGCCACGGAAGCCCTTTAGGTTGCTGGGCATGGTGTAGTTTTGGTGGTCACATGCTGGCGGTAGCCCAAAGCACAAGGCAGTGTACTGAGTGGCATAAGTTCTGCCATGAAAATTTTGGAGGAAAACTACTACTTTGGTCTGGAGTACAGTAGCATAACTTCTATAGCCCCGTTCTCCCTTGGATTTCTTTCACTTGTCCCCTGGTCAGATAAACTCAGTGGGGATATTTAGCTCTGGGGGTAACCCATTTGTTTTGAAAATGTGTTCATTGATATATTTTCCAAGGGTATTCCAAATAAACCCACAAGAAACACAGATTTCCTGAAAACAGGGTTACAGTTAAAATGTTTTTGTATTAAGTATGTATTACTAAATGGTACTGTGTCACCAAAAAAAAAAAAAAAAAAGTCTTGGTGTTCCTACTAATGATTGCCATCTAATATTGTTAGCTGTGTGGTAGACATAGGCATAGTGCTTGTCAAGTTGTAGGGGTTGGTTTTCATGTTGCCTGCAAGTTTTGCTGAGGAGAGTGTACAGACACCTACCAAGGCAAGCTTGACATCATCCTCAGTAGTGTCATGTTGAGGTCTGGCATGGAAATAGCTCCCCAGCCACACTACCTTCTCTCATTCTCATCCCCTTCCCTGTTAACCACCAAGGACACTTTCCTCCAGCATTGCCAAACCACTGTGGTTCCTTTGCACAGCCCTGCCCAGGCTTCTCTTCTGCAGCGTACCCCCTTCAGGAAATGTCCCCCGGTGTCTTCTCAGAAAACGCTTTATAAATGCCCTCTCTGTGTCACCTCTATGTCTGGTACACAGGTGCCGTGCCTCACTGCGTGTGTCACAGTGTATCCTATTGTTTTTGTTTACAAGTTTGGCACCCCCACTAAATTGAGCTCATGAAAGGTGGGAATGGTGATTATTTACCTCCGTGTGTCACTGACACACAGTATAGGCACTTAAGTTGATTGCATCGGCCGGATTGACGTTGAGTTGCATTATTAGTGTCACCCATCTTTCTAAATTGAGCTCATGAAAGGTGGGAATGGTGATTATTGCATCAGCCCGGATTGACTTTGAGTTGCATTATTAGTGTCACCCATCCTCATTCTTAACTGCCCTCACCAGCTCTGCTGCTGTGTACTGGGCTAAGGCACATCCATGTACAGAGAATACTAGTACAAAATACTACCAACATGTTCTTATGAAAGGAATAGGAAGGATGGGGCAAAATGTAATCAATTTTTCACTTGTTTCTTAATTTCACTCTCAGTTGACCAGTTGGCTAACACGACTTTCCTTGGTTACTTGTGTACACTGGGAGAGATGCTCAACATGATCACACTTCAATTTATTTAGGAAGAAATGGTACTCCATTGCTGAAGGACATACTTTTATGTGCCATAGCTGAGTACAGGTGCTTCATCACGTCTTATTACGCTGTAACTTTCAGATTTAGTATTATCAGAGGTATTTGCAGAGCAGCACTGTCCCGTAGAGCTTTCTGAGATGATAGAAGAATGATTATAATGATATATTTTTAATGACTTAGAAGTGATAGTCACTAGCCACTTGAGGTGATTGAGCACTTTTAAGTTTGGTTAGTGTTACATAGGAACTGAATTTCTAATCGATTTAAATATAACTAGTCACAAGTGCCTAGTAGCTACTCGATTGAACAGTGCAATTATAGAGTATTTGACAGGTAAACTTTTAGGCTAAGGTATTAAAATCTTGAATCATTTTTCAGGGCTTAACACTATGCTTCCCGTTACAAGCTGTTACTGGATGATATTTTTGAGGCCTTCCTATTATAGAACATTTGGCTGTGTGTTCTGTGAGTCTTTCGTGTAGTTCACTGGTCTCCCTTTTTTTTTTTAGGAGCAGAGTGAAGTGATGATGAGTAATTATTTACAAATACAATGGATTTGAGCCCTTGGTGTATAAAACTAAGTGGAAGTCCCGTGAGCTAACCAATATTTCTCTAAGAGGAATTGTTAAGAGCAGGCAGTTTATTAGTCCTGCTGGCCATTGTATCCCCTAGTGCCTGGTACAGTACCTGACACATTGTGAGTGCTCATAAATATTTGTTGAAGGAATGAATGTTCAGATAATTTAACCCCTCTAAGTTAGCTTTCCAGGGGTATATTGTGGAGCTGAAGAGGAGGCCGAGGACCAGTAGCTACACTGAATTTACAGTTCTTCCAAGGAATGCCATCTCTCCGGAGGAATTACTGTTAACTCAGTGACTGATTTCTTTCTTGTACGATAAGTAGCAGGCATTGTTACCTTTCTTTGACGAGGGATTGAAAAACAAAAGTCACAAGAAGATGTGGTGCTCAGGTCGTAGAGAGTTGGAAGTGTAAAACGAGTCGAGTAGTTAGTTTGTTTCTGTTGCCTTGTTCACTCAACCATGAATATTCTTCAGAGAAATAAAAAATCAGGCACCGAACTATGTTAGTTAGAAAGTTTGGTTTGTAAAAATCAAAGGTAGTAATATATGCTAATGGAGTCTGAAAAGAGGACTGAAATACCTCTTGGATGGCCTGCCATTGAGTAAACAGCTTTATATGAGAAACAGGACTGGAAACATTTCCTAAACCTCTAAATCTCAGCCTGTCGTAATCCTAACACCCAAGTTTTAAACTTCTCAAAGAGAATATTTGAAACGCAAATGGAAACAGATGTTTAGTTGTGCAGATAACCAACGCTAGGCTTTGAAATACTTATATAAAAAGGTATGAGAGACATCAAACATATGTTTAGAACGAGAGCCTTAAGGCTGGAAATTGTAGATTTCATTTCATGTGGTCGATGCAGTATGTGGTGTAGAGCATGTGGAAGGTGCTTTGCAGCCAACTCCCCGTGCTGTGCATCAGGCTTACATACTCGTGGTGCTGTGTGGCTGGCTTACAGGCCTGTCCTTGTTCCTAGTTCACAGGCTACCTTCTCATCATTCTGCCACTAAGTGCCACAAATGAAAACTGATTTTATACTAGAGTAAATAAAACATAAAATACAGATCTGCTTTTTAAAAAAATCATACTGTGTATTCCAAGATAAAACGTGAAGTTTTCTTTTTTGGGGGTATGTGTGTGTGTGTTACTTTCTCTTTTAGCAATTTCTGGCCTCTTAGTCCTTTATGATTGATTACTCTTTTACTTTCTCTTTAGCAATTTCTATCCTCTTAGTCTGTTATAATTGCTCTTCTAACACCTTTGGTGTGAACTCTTTTGGTTGGGGGCAGAAGCCCACAAACCAAAAACAAACCATCAACCATATGTTCCGTAAATGACTGCTGTTGCCCTCAAAACTGAACCAAAACACAACCATAAAAAGACAAAACCCACCACTGCTATCAGCAACACAGTTAACCCAGGCAACCAAACAAATAAGGCCTATGAGATTTGAGTTGTTGCTTTTGTGGCGAGGTCAGTAATATGATGTCTCTTTGTAGGTATGGAATGTAAATTACATATGACAAACTATTGTATATTTTGCCTGTCTAACTATGTAGCAGTGATACAAGAATCCACACTGCACTGTAGATCTCTATCTGTTTGGCCTAGAAGACCCTATTGGGCAACTTGGGTTCAGGTGTATAATTTAAGAATCAATTTGAAAGTTTATTGAGAGCTGTCTCTCATGATTTGGTCACTAACTTGGTATAAGAATTGAAGGAAGTAACTGGCTTCCTATCTTTCTCTTCAGTGGAGTGGTTGGGTTGGATCAATGGTTCTCAGACTCTAGTGCGAATTTGAATCACTGAGGGCTTGTTAACACCCAGCTGGGCCCCACCCCAGAGTTTCTGACTCAGTGGAGTAGGGTGGGCCTAGTAATCTGCTTTGCTCACAGGGTCCCAGGGGATGCTGCTGCACTTTGAGGGCCAGTGGATTAAATAATCTAAAGTTTTGTGATTCTGTGCCTGTTCCCCCCCTTTTCAAGTTGCAGCACCTGTTCTTTGATTTATGCAACGTTATGGCATTTAAAGATTGCTGTCTGGCAAACTGAGTTTTTAAACGTTTAAAATGGGTTCAATTTTATTTTGAGAGTTTTCAAGAATTCTCGAAAACTTTGCAGAAACTTTGGGTCTCGGATTAGGTATACTTGCCCAATAGTAGCTGTGTGGCTGGCTTACAGGCCTGTCCTTGTTCCTAGTTCATAGGCTACCTTCTCATCATTCTGCCACTAAGTGCCACAAATGAAAACTGATTTTATACTAGAGTAAATAAAACATAAAATACAGATCTGCTTTTTAAAAAAATCATACTGTGTATTCCAAGATAAAACGTGAAGTTTTCTTTTTTGGGGGTATGTGTGTGTGTGTTACTTTCTCTTTTAGCAATTTCTGGCCTCTTAGTCCTTTATGATTGATTACTCTTTTACTTTCTCTTTAGCAATTTCTATCCTCTTAGTCTGTTATAATTGCTCTTCTAACACCTTTGGTGTGAACTCTTTTGGTTGGGGGCAGAAGCCCACAAACCAAAAACAAACCATCAACCATATGTTCCGTAAATGACTGCTGTTGCCCTCAAAACTGAACCAAAACACAACCATAAAAAGACAAAACCCACCACTGCTATCAGCAACACAGTTTAACCCAGGCAACCAAACAAATAAGGCCTATGAGATTTGAGTTGTTGCTTTTGTGGCGAGGTCAGTAATATGAAGTCTCTTTGTAGGTATGAAATGTAAATTACATATGACAAACTATTGTATATTTTGCCTGTCTAACTATGTAGCAGTGATACAAGAATCCACACTGCACTGTAGATCTCTATCTGTTTGGCCTAGAAGACCCTATTGGGCAACTTGGGTTCAGGTGTATAATTTAAGAATCAATTTGAAAGTTTATTGAGAGCTGTCTCTCATGATTTGGTCACTAACTTGGTATAAGAATTGAAGGAAGTAACTGGCTTCCTATCTTTCTCTTCAGTGGAGTGGTTGGGTTGGATCAATGGTTCTCAGACTCTAGTGCGAATTTGAATCACTGAGGGCTTGTTAACGCCCAGCTGGGCCCCACCCCAGAGTTTCTGACTCAGTGGAGTAGGGTGGGCCTAGTAATCTGCCTTGCTCACAGGGTCCCAGGGGATGCTGCTGCTGGACAGAGCGCTGCATTTTGAGGGCCAGTGGATTAAATAATCTAAAGTTTGTGATTCTATTGTGTGATTCTGTGCCTGTTCCCCTCCCACCCCCCCTTTTCAAGTTGCAGCACCTGTTCTTTGATTTCTGCAACGTTATGGCATTTAAAGATTACTGTTTGGCAAACTGAGTTTTAAACGTTTGAAATGGGTTAATTTTTATTTTGAGAGTTTTCAAGAATTCTCGAAAACTTTGCAGAAACTTTGGGTCTCGGATTAGGTATACTTGCCCAATAGTAGGTAGATTCTCTAGTTAAAATATATTGAGATATTTCTGATGTTATTCAATGACAAAACTATTTGCTGCTCCTTAAACCTAAATGTAGTATCAAATCTAATCACGTACCTTTTAATACACAGCGACAGGGCACGATGGGGGCACATTACATAATTGTGGGCTCACTAAGTAAAGTGGCTTTTGCAGGACAGTTCTTGTCCTCGTTCTCTTGGTTTGGGCCCACGGTTGACTCTGGTAGCATTAACCTGGGTGTCCTCTGACGATCACTGCCTCGTAGAAGGGTCATGGCTGCAGGAGGGAGATGCCCGTCAGGGGGATGAAGAGTAAGTCAGGGCACAGCCATCCCCTATTTTGAGGACTTTGAGGAACAGTGGAGGCTCTGCAGTCTCTAAATGAAGGAGGCATCGTAAAGCCGCACTGTTCTTACTTATCCAGAGTGTATGGGGGGAGGGCACGAAGGAGAGGTTCATGGAGTTTCCAAGACATTCTCACAGGTGGTGCCCTGGAAGTGGTCCCGATTTCAGTAGCCCCCCGGGTGACCTGGAGTCAGGTGGGCTGAGGTTTGAGGTGAGTTGAAGTGAAGCTTGACATCTTATCTGAGAAAAGGAAAACAAAAAATAAGAAATGGGTGAGGAGTAGACAATGGGAAGGTAAAAATGAAAGGTTTGTAAGTTTTTAAATGTTCTAAAACTTTGTGTGGTAAGATTAGGCTAGTTAATAGCATAGGCTTCTTTGTTAGAAAATAAATTAATGAGTTTTCCTTTTCATTTCTGCTGAACACTTGAGAATATCACCAGATGCTGTTATTTGACTTGAATCAGATGCCTTTCAAAGTCCATGAGTAGGATTCAACCAGTGCTTACCTTTTAAGATTGTTTTAGGATCGTTAACTAGTTTTAAATCAAATTCCTGGAAGGTACGTGCGATCCCTATTACTGGATGTGTTTTATGGATTAGGAAACATCATTTGTGTAGCACAGGTCACAACGCTGGGCTACAGCCAGGAGATCTCACTGCTTTTTATATCTACTAGTTTTAATTTTATCTTAAAATTCTGTTTTCTATCTGCTTTTATAAAATGGCTGAACCTTAAATCTTAGAGGTGATCTAGCATCCATATTATTGATTTTAAACTATATTTCATGGATACAGCCTTGGATTTTGAGCTACTGTTTATTTTTTTGAGAAGAATGACGTGTGTTATGCAGTCATTTCTTGACTGAAATATCTGTGACATAATCTGTGAAACTGTTGTGACTTCTTTAGACTTCACAGTTTGAAGGTAGGGTTGGCAGTCTACATGACGAGTGCTGGGCATGGCCCATGGGCAGCAGAGGGAGGGAGGTTTTTGTGTGATGCTTCTCTCTCTCTCTCTTTCTCTCTCTCTCTATATATATATATATATATAGT
>NW_005353696.1:405388-450694 GCF_000412655.1 Myotis brandtii | reverse complement strand
TGATTTCAGAGAGGAAGAGAGAGGGAGAGAGAGAATAGAAATATTGTGATGAGAGAGAGAGAGCCATTGATTGCTGCCTCCTGCCCACCCCCTACTGGGGATGGAGCCTGCAACCCAGGCATGTGCCCTGACTGGGAATCGAACCGTGACCTCCTGGTTCATTGGTTGATGCTCAACCACTGAGCCACTCCAGCCGGGCTCCCCCCATCTTTTTTAAAGCTTCTCCCCTATCTCTTCCTCTCAGGACCTTTTAAAAGCCTCCCGTGTCTTGGAGAGTTAAGACCCTTTTCTTCAATGTAATCACACTAGCACTAGGCAACATCTGCCGTTGGCGTCCACATCTCCTGAGGGTTCTCTCTTCCGACTCCTGACATTTCTGTTTGTCTCGCACCAGCCTTCTGGCCTCCGGCGAGCCGGACCTCCCTGTGCATTTCCTTCACGGTCCTGCCTCTGCATCTTCTTCTTCCTTTCCCTGCCAGAAGTTCTCTTTCTGTGCTGTGGCTGGTCCTCCTTGGGCTGGTGGAAAGAGGACCGAAGTAGAACAGTGTTTGTACTGATGATTCGTGGGTACCGGCCACTGGATACTGTGCTAGCGCTTTACATTCTTTCCACTGATTGCAGCTCCCACCAGCTCCTGGGTCGTGGAAGAGTGTCGCAGTCTCTGCCAGAGGCTCCTGGTCTGTAGAATGAGGGGTTAGTGAGTTTCTGGCCCTAAAGGGCTGTGACTGAGTTTATTCACATCTCATTGTGAACCCTTACAAGAGTACTTTCACTTTTTGAAAGATACCTGTTAAAAAGACCGGGCTCAGTGTAGAGTGATGCTTGAGCACAGGACCAGGAGATCCAGGATTCCTTAGCTAGACTGTCTGCAGTGTGGCTGGCTGCTTTTTCCTTCAGGAGTTAGGGATGGGCCTCAGGGCTCTCTCTTCTCTACCCTTGTACTATCTGCATCGAAGATCTGAAAGTTGAACCTGAGCGCTCCACTTGGGGAAGGCTTGTTGACCTGATACTTGGGAGATTCTGCTGCTTCTCATCTCCGTGGTGAAAGAGCTGAGCTTCTGAAGCATCCTTCTGCCGATGGTATTTACACAACGGGGGGAGTTTCTGGGAACCTGCTGAATACTTCTAGTTATTCTTAAGCAACTCATAAAAAATGCTACCTCAGATCTTTCTCTCGCAGAATTGTACGTGGCCTGTGACCTTGAGTGCGTGTGTCCTATTTCTAGGGGGATTGTTGTTAGTACGGAGTCTTCCTGTAACGCTCACATGGACACCAAGCTACTTATCTGTTCATTGCCAAGGTCACTGACAGTTGTTTTGTTTTCTGCGATTATACTGGAGTAACGTGTTCAGTGCACATACTGTCCATTTTCTAAAAATCTATAATTATATCTTTTGTTTATGTTCCAGAGAGAGTAAATATTTCTTCATCTTTTCCTATTTTTTTTAGCATTTCAAAATCGTATAATACCTATACTTACAGGCTCTATCCCAAAAGACTTTGTGATGACTTTTCAGTTTTTGGCAATTATTGTCTGAAATGCAAGTCCTTGATAACAAGTGAACAGTATTTTTAAATAAAATGCCATTCATAGCTTTTCTTTAGATTTTAACTTTGAAATCTGTTTTCCATTTCATGCCTTTTAGTTAGTTTGTGTAAGGTTACTGTGCTTGCTATGTTTGTAGGCTTCTATTTTCATGGCAAAAGACATAAAAATCCCCCTTTTCTTCTACTTTTAAAGGCTTTGGAATTAAGATTCCTTCTGCTACTAATCTAATTATTTTGAAAAGGCACATAAGAGTTTGCTCGTTGCCATGTATACGTCTGTACATATATGTGTGTGTATATATATATATATATTTTTTTTTGTCATACGAGGACTTTATATTATAGACTTAATGAATCAACACCTTATTTAGTCAATTTATATTATCTGTAGAATGAAGATCATTTGAGATTCTGAGCAATAGAAATATCCCAACAATAGGTTTGCTTTTTTATTTTTAATGTATTCTTATTTTTTGTTAATCCTTACCTGAGGATATTTTTCTTTTGATTTTTAGAGAGTGTGGGAGGGGGAGAGACACAGAGAGAGGAACATCAATGTGAGAGAGACACATCGATTGGTTGCTTCCTACACGTGCCCCAACCAGGGTCGGGGATTGAGCCTGCAACCGAAGTACATGCCCTTGATCGGAGTCGAACCTGGGACCTCAGTCCTCGGGCCGACACTCTATCCATTGAGCTAAACCGTCTAGGGCAGCAGGTTTGCTTTTAAAAGATTAAAAAAATTATTATCCATGTAATAGCTGAAGAGCCTTATAATAATTGAAGAGCATTTGCTCTCATGTGAGGTACTTGAGGGTCGCAAGATGTCCTGGGCTCATTCTGGGCCAATGGTCCCCACCCCTTGACGGAGGAGGGGCCCGCGTTGAAGCAGCGACGCCCTGGGAATATGAGTGGAAATGCCCCCTTCTGATTGTGTTTTGTTGTTGGTTTTGGAGAGTACCAGTTGTTTGAAAGCACTGAATTGCAGTTTTACAAATACACATATTACTTGCTAAAACATCTTTTTGGATCACTGTGCTCTTCTGGAGTTCAGAGTTCCAAGTTCTGGGAAGATTACTCATCAGGAACATGTCAGGTCCTGGACATGCCAGGTAAACAGCCCAGTGTGCTTGGATTGCACACTGTGTTACTTTTCACACATTGGAATCCTCCTAATTCTCCACAGGGAGTCTAAGAACAGGAACAAGTAAACATGTCCTATCTGGGCAGACTTTCTGTCCAAAACTAAACAAAAGAAAACAAACAAAAGCACTTAAACGGCTGGTGGGATGCTGGCACACCCTGGCCCGGGGTACTGACACACCATTTCTGGCCATTCCTCTCCTGCTTGTTTATTCTCTTTTCTTTCCATGTTCTTTACTCTCTTGGTGTCCCCCCCCCCTTTTTTTTTCTTTTTGGGTCTTTTCTGTTACCTCCGTTCTTCATCTTTACTCTTTTGCTTTTTTCCCATTCCTGGTATGGACAGCCTCGTAACATCCTACGGTTATCACAGGCATCTTTTTAGCCTGACTAACGGCAGACCAGAGCTTAAGAGAAGTTTTACTCTGACATGTTACTCTGACTGTAGTCTGTAAAATTCCATGCCAGTGCAAACTATTTCTAAAGAGTTTAATGCATTTATATAGCACTAGAGGCCTGGTGGACGAATCCGTGCACCAGTGGGGTCCCTCGGCCTGGCCTGCGGGATTGGGTCGAAACCAGCTCTCCAGCATCCCCCGAGGGTTCCCAGATTGTGAAAGGGCACAGGCCAGGCTGAGGGACCCCACCCGTGCACGATCGGAGCCGGGGAGGGATGCGGGAAGTTGGCCAGACAGGGAGGGACCACAAGAGGGCTCTAGGGCGTGTCTGGCCCTTCTTGCTCAGTTCTGATCAGCCAGACCCCAGTAGCAAGCTAATCTACCAGTCGGAGCATCTGCCCCCTGGTGGTTAGTGCACGTCATAGCGAGCGGTTGAGTGGTCTTAGCATATCATTAGCATATTACGCTTTGATTGGTTGAATGGACGACCGGATGACCGGGCACTTAGCATATTAAGCTTTTATTATATAGAAGTTTTCATGTTAAATGGAAAAGATATGTGAAATGTAAAACTTACCAAACTCTTTGGGATATATAAATAGGGATTTAGTGGGTTTCAGATTGAAGTTAAATTTTGTGCAAAAGGGCATTCTAAAATTTAGGTAATAGTAATCATGTAGATGATGTTTTTCAGGATTCTTTTTACTTACGAAATTTTTGATAAACAGATATTGTCTGGGTTAAAATAATGTGTTTAAATGGCCTAATCTATAACAAAGTTTTGTATAAAAAATGTGACAGCATCAAGTGTGTTTTAAATATCCTACTATTACTTATGCCACTATCAAGGATTGGAGTATATTAGAGCTCTAAGAGGCTTTGAAGCTAGTTAAATTCAATCTAAATTTATAGATGAGACAATTTACTGAATTTACACATGTGGTTAGTGGCATAGTTGACCACAGGTAGGTCTTTTACTTCCTTATCCACTCTGCTTTTTTGGACAGAAAATTAAATTTATGAAATTTTAGAGGTAAAATGGGCAGGGAAGCCTGAGAAAAGTATCTGAGTTCTAAACCTAGCTTGACTTCATTAGTTCTGAGATGTTGGACTAGGTGTTCAACCTCTCTCATCTCAGTCTTGGGAGGGTTGGACTTTAAGGCCCCTTGCAGGCCTGTGACTGTACTCAGGAGAGGAAATTGACATAGATATAGATTCTTCCTATTGTACATTTGTGTAGTTTCAATTTGAGTCTTATTTCAAGTAAATATTGTTCCTATTTTTTAGTAGGTGTCACTGGTATTTTTTGTTTGTGAATCAACTTTTCCGAAGTGTACTGTTGTGAATCACAGGTTTTTGTCAGCATCATGGTTGCCTCTGTGTTCAGGTGCCTCTAGCATTACCTTGACTAACTGACGTAAACACATTCAGAAGCAGGTGTCCCCTAGCTTCAAACTGGTGAAAGGGTACCGCAAAGCAATGCCCCATAGACAGGTAATTGAGAAGTGCTTCTTTCACGATGTTTCTCACAGTATTTCTCTCTCTGTGTCTCTCTCTGTCTGTCTCCCTCTCAAAAAAGAATAGCTAAAGAACTGATTTTAATTTTACACTGGTATTTTTTGTTTGTGAATCAACTTTTCCGAAGCGTACTGTTGTGAGACACAGGTTTTTGTCAACATCATGGTTGCCTCTGCGTTCAGGTGCCTCTAGCATTACCTTGACTAACTGATGTAAACACATTCAGAGGCAGGTGTCCCCTAGCTTCAAACTGGTGAAAGGGTACCGCAAAGCAATGCCCCATAGACAGGTAATTGAGAAGTGCTTTTTTCACATGGTTTACTGTTTATTACAGTGTTAGAAAGGCATGTCACAAATAAAATGGAAGAGGATTTGGCTAGTTCAACTTCTAGAGCGGCTTTCATTGGGGTTGTGAAATAGGTTTTTCCATTCTCTGTAGGACAGTGTCATTGTTTGTGTCAGAAGACAGTTGTGACAATCTGGCAGGATGGGGAAGATGAGATGAGTGTAAGGTATAGAGAAAAAGCTGAGCAGACTGGAGATGCTTTCCTAATAAGACTAACTGAGCTTTGGGACTTGCCCCCATTGCTCAGGAGTAGTTCCCATGCCCCCCCCCCCCGCTTTTTGTTTTGTTTAAGAAAGCCCATTCTTTCAAAAAAAATTGTATACACCTATTATGTGCATCACATTTAACTGGAAATTACAAAAGAGTTACTCATCTGGAGTTTCTTTTTGGCTGGGTGTCCAATGCATAGACCACGAAATGGTGAGATAGAGTAAATGTCTGAGGACCCCAAAGTCTACACAAGGAGAGGGAAGGGAGAAGGCCTGAAGCAGTAGGAAGACCCCCCCCCCCCCAAGAAGTCATGACATTTGAGCAGTTTGAAGGACCAATAGTTAAGAACAGCTGAAGAACCCTGGCTGGTGGCACAGTTGGTTGGAATGTCATCCCGTACACCAAGAAGGTGGTAGGTTCCATTCCCAGTCGGGGCACAAACCTAGTGGCGGGTTTGATCCCTGATCAGGGTGTGTACGGGAGGCAACTGAATGATGTTTCTCACAGTATTTCTCTCTCTCTGTCTCTCTTTGTCTGTCTCCCTCTCAAAAAAGAACAGCTAAAGAACTGATTTTAATTTTCTTTTGGGAGAGTGCAAGGGATGTGGTTGGGCTGTGTTAGGACATAGGCTTGGGAGTTGGGAAATGACCATTGTATGTTTTAAGGTGGCAAATAAGGTACTACCCTATGGTAGTAGAGCCTTTTTTATACGGAAAATTTTAAGTCTGTAGAAAAATTGTACTCTGAACACATATGCTGTTGTTCTGGATTAATCGTTAACTTTATAGCCATACTTGCCCCCATGCTCCATGTATGTATGTATGTTTTGAGTCAAATGTGGTATGTATATTTGTATTACTTTCTTAACCACTTGAATATAAGTTGCAGAAACCATGACATTTCACTGTTAAGTACCTGCTGAAGAGGACTTTCCTTAGTATAAACACAATACATTATCATACCCACGAAGTTTAGGATTGATATAATAACATGGTCAAATACATAGAAAACATTTAAATTTGGGGGTAGAAAGTGTATTTATTTGTTTTTTTTAAATCAGGTAGATTTGTCTGGCACAGTGCGTGTTGAGTGAATTGGTGGAACAAGAGACTAGAGCACATATTTAACAAGTCAGATACAGCCATCAAAATAGAAAGAGAAAACTTATTAATATTCTGATATGCTGTATTCTTAAAGCTACAATCTTAAATAAAGACAAGGCATAGAAGAGTGTAAAAAATTTATAAACTGTGTGTGTGTGTGTCTGGAAGGATAAAAAATGAATTAACATTTTATGCCTTTCAGAGAAGGAGGCAGGGAGCTGGAAGACAGGGAGACTTTTCCCTGAATACCCTCTTTTACCTTTAAACTATTTGAATATATTACTTATTCAAAAGTAAATAGTAAATAAGCAAGCATAGACTTATGTTGATACTATTATTAGCTTTGTAGCAGGTAGGATAATACTTCTCTTTATGTCCTAATGAAATTTGGAGAATGGGACCTGAAACAAAAGGTGGAGGAAAATACTCTTATTTAATTTTGAAGGAAGATTTGCTTTTTTTGTGCCACTTATTGAAAAAGAATGTTCATGATGTAAGAAGATATTTTTTCAGGAGCGGCTGATGTGGAGAGGAGGGACTTGATGGGGCCCTGATATTCAGGAAGGCTGGGAATTTCACTGAGAAAAGCAGAAAGGAAGATGGTGTAGGACAGTGCTTATTAATATTCTGATATGCTGTATTCTTAAAGCTACAATCTTAAGTAAAGACAAGGCATAGAAGAGTGTAAAAAATTTATAAACTGTGTGTGTGTGTGTCTGGAAGGATAAAAAATGAATTAACATTTTATGCCTTTCAGAGAAGGAGGCAGGGAGCTGGAAGACAGGGAGACTTTTCCCTGAATACCCTCTTTTACCTTTAAACTATTTGAATATATTTCTTATTCAAAAATAAACAGTAAATAAGCAAGCATAGACTTACGTTGATACTATTATTAGCTTTGTAGCAGGTAGGATAATACTTCTCTTTATGTCCTAATGAAATTTGGAGAATGGGACCTGAAACAAAAGGTGGAGGAAAATACTCTTATTTAATTTTGAAGGAAGATTTGCTTTTTTTGTGCCACTTATTGAAAAAAAGTGTTCATGATGTAAGAAGATATTATTTTCAGGAGCGGCTGATGTGGAGAGGAGGGACTTGATGGGGGCCTGACATTCAGGAAGGCTGGGAATTTCACGGAGAAAAGCAGAAAGGAAGAATGGTGTAGGAGATTATGTATTCCTCTTGGAGTAGAGCAGCGACTTTCAATCTTTTTCATCTCATGGCACACATAAGCTAATCACTAAAATTCTGTGGCACACCAAAATATTTGTTGCCAATCTGACAAAAAATTGGCATAATTTTGATTGACTTACAAAAAAATAGTAATTACTCTTTTTACTCCAAAGTGACTTAAAAAGAAAAAAAGCAGGTACTTATACTTGTATATAAGGATTTCTGCTACCAAGAATTAACCAATCAGATGCAACCTTATTATGTGATGTGAGCAATAAGATGCAACTCTATCATGTGACCTATATATTTATGGTTCAAGATGGCATTCGCACTGGATGGCTATTATTGTGTTGGCTGTTGTCATCTTTTTATTGACTAAACTAGAGTCCCGGTGCATGAAATTTTGTGCACTGGGAGGGGGTCCCTCACCCTCTCACAGTCCAGGAGCCCTTGGGGGATGTCCGCCTGCCATGAAGGCAGGAGAAGCTCCCGCCACCACCACTGCACTTGCCAGCGGTGAGCCCAGCTTCTGGCTGAGTGGTGCTCCCCCTGTGGGAGCGTATTGACCACCAGGGGGCAGCTCCTGCATTGAGTGTCTTCCCCCCGGGTGGTCAGTGCACGTCATAGCGACCAGTCGTTCTGCCATTAGGTCGATTAGCCTTTTATTATATAGGATTATATAGGATAGTCAGGTATTGCAAGTTTTAAAAATTGTGCAAAACTAGTTGAAAATCACTGGAATAAAGGATAATATTTTTCTCTTCTAAGACAGAAACAAGAATAGAATTTTGTAGTTTCAGTAGAAAAGTACAGAAGATGGCAAATGGGACTCAGAATTTACACTTCATATATATTCATACCTTTGATGATAAAAGATAAGTATGTTTAAAAAGCTGCTAAAAGAAAATATTTAGGAGTAATGTCTGGCTATTTTCTTGATATTTTTAAAAAGACAGATTCTTGGGTTTTATATGAAAGATTATATGGAAGTTAAAAGAAAACCTCGAGTAAATATTAGTAAATTATTTCCACTTGATAGCTATTTGATTATTTTGTATGGTAGTTCTTATATAATTATATGGTGAACTTATGATACTTATCCTTAAAAATTGATATTTTGCAGTGTTTCGAAATATGTTGCATTAATTTCGGAGTTAAGTCAGACACAGTTTATTTTCTGTTTTCATAAGATTAACACAAAGTTATTGATTAGTACTTAGTGCCTTTTCTCTTGAAGGCCAATGTTTATTAATCAGTGAGTGTTGAATTGCTCCCAGTGTCTGTTAGGCATCCTTGGGTTAATGGAGACAGATGATCTGCCCTTGACAGATGCTTCTGGAAACTTAACATTTCAACAGTGGAAGTTAAATTCCTGTTAGGGAGGGAAGCCACTGACTGCTCAGGCAGGTAGGCAGGCAGGCAGGCCTTTAGGAGCCAGAGGAATTCTGCACTGTTTGATCAGGTGTCCAGGATGGGACTTTGCAGGTGAAGAAATTTGATGTTATCAGTTCATTCAGAGTTGATGGGGATTGTGAAACTAAATGAAGCTAACCAAGCTAAGCAAGCTTACAGTCAGAGAAAGACAAATATCACATGATCTCACTTATATGTGGAATCTAGTGAACAAAATAGATCTAGAGACATGAAAGCATACAACAGACTGAAGATTCTTAAAGGGAAGGGGAAGGGATGGGAAGAGATTAACCAAAGAACTTATATGCATATCTCCATGACCCATGGGAACGGACAATGGGTGGTGAAGGCCTGGGGAGGAGGTGGGAGTCAGGGGGCAATAGTGTGGTGAAGGCCTGGGGAGGAGGTGGGAGTCAGGGATAGGTGGTCAGTGGGGAAAGAAAAGGGGACATCTGTAATACAACAATAAAGATAAATTTAAAAAATTAAAAAGTTGCAAAAAAACCATGAGGATAATGCAGAGAACAACTATTTTTACTTCGATTCACTTAACATTTTCCCCATTTACTTTATCATTTATGCATATTTTCTTGGTCTCTCTATATTTATGTATGTATATGTATATATATATTTTTTGAATCATTGAATATATATATGTATGTGTGTGTGTAAAAAAGTTGCAAAAAAACCATGAGGATAATGCAGAGAACAACTATTTTTACTTAGATTCACTTAACATTTTCCCCATTTACTTTATCATTTACGCATATTTTCTTGCTCTCTCTATATTTATGTATGTATATGTATATATATTTTTTGAATCATTGAATATATATATATATGTGTGTGTATGTATATGTAAGTATGTGTGTGTGTGTATATATATATATATCATGGCCCTTTACCCCTAAATATTTCAGTGTGTATTTCCTAAGAATAAGAATATTTGTATTGATATTCTTAAAATATTTTCATCTAATCTACTATCTGTATCACAGCTTTGTTGGTTGAAGTAAAAAAGTCCTTTATTCGTTGTCTTTTATCAGATTGATATTTTGGAAGACAAGTCTTTTTTTTTATATTAGAAAGTTTCTCAATTTGTGTTTGTCTGATGTTTCCTCGTTGTTAGATTCACAGTATGAATTCTTGGCCAGAACTTACTCCCCCGCTAATTTTTTAAGTTTATTCTTTTTCTAAATTAGGAAGTTAACACGGATAACACGGATGCAATAATATTATCTAAATACAGAGTCCATCTATTATTTCAAAATGTTTT
The DNA here is from genome assembly GCF_000412655.1 of Myotis brandtii. Lineage (NCBI taxonomy): Eukaryota > Metazoa > Chordata > Mammalia > Chiroptera > Vespertilionidae > Myotis > Myotis brandtii. The sequence goes on along the minus strand of NW_005353696.1, from coordinate 440,568 downwards.
TTAAAATACCTTTTTATTGATTTCAGAGAAGAAGGGAGACGGAGAGAGAGATAGAAACATCAATGATGAGAGAGAATCACCGATGGGCTGCTTCCTGCACATCCCTCACTGGGGACTGAGCCCACAACCCGGGTATGTGCCCTTGACCAGAATAGAACCCAGGACCCTTCAGTCTGCAGGCTGATGCATCAATGATGAGAAAGAATCATTAGTTGGCTGCCTCTTGCACATCCCACACTGGGATTGAGCCCACAACTGGGCATGTGCTGTATATTTTTTGATGTCTTATTCTGTACCCAAATAAGAAATGTCTATTTGTTAAAATCTTCATTTGTGCCTTTTTAAGAATGTTTTAAAAGTTTTTCTCAGATGGGTTTTACATAGTTGTTGTTAAATATTTTATTTTCTTTGTGAAACTTGCTTTTATCACTTATTATATAATGGAGATCTGGCCTGTACATGCAGGTCAGGACATGCAAACCTATTTAATTCTTAAAATGGATCCATGGTCAACCAATGAACTTGTATGCATATATGTATAACCTGTGGACACAGACAATGGGGTGGTGAGGGCCTGAGGGGGCGGGAGAACAGGAGCAGGCTGTAAGAGGCTTATGGGGAGAAAGGAGGACCTATGTAATACTTTCAACAATAAAGATTTAAAAAAATAAAAATAAAATGGATCCATGATAATCCATTGTGCCCTAATTTAATTTTTCTCTGCAGATGTATTTCACGTTGCTTCTGATTTATCCCTGCTATGCCCAGTACTGAGGAAAATACCCTTGTACCTATATTCTTGCTTGTGTTACTGTATCTGTAAAATAGATTCCTGGAAATGGAATTGCTTAGTCATAGACCATGTATATATATCTTTGGTGACATATTCTACCAAGTTATCCTCTCAAAACTATTTGACGCTTTTAAAATCAAGTAAACTTTATTGTATATGTTTGTTGTTAAAAGACATTCAAAATTTTGTTTGAAAGAAGCCTCATGAAAGTTAATTCTAAACAAAAAGTGTGTATCTATTTGTCCATTGATATGGGGAATCTAACGAGAGCAAAAGCATGATTTACACCTTACCTAACTTCAATACAGTTTTGGAAATCAGATATATATTTACTTATATGTATTCAACAACAGAAAAACTTCACTGGTCAGTAGACTTTGAATTTAGACTAAAAGTATGGAGTGTAGTTTAGGGGAGAGAGTCAAGAAGGACATTTCCTGGGAGATTGGCGTGGGCTGACATCAAGGCAGAGTTTCACCGTGTCATGTGGGCCCTCAGACTGAAGCAGTGTGCTTGTACTCAGAGATAAAGTACGGACAGTTAGTGGCAGACCTGGAGCTCCGTAAAGGTGTGGATTTGGGCCCCTCGGCGGCAGAGGGCTCTTCTGATTTAGTACTCTATTGCCGGGTAGCAATTGACCCCCACATTCAGTGCTTAGAACACCCATACACATGTATGATCTCTTAGCAGTTTCTATGGGGCAGGGACTTGGGCGCAGGCAGCACTATTGCCACCTTCTGTTCCTTAGAAGCAAGCCAGTGCGTTCAGCCCACATTCAAGGGGAGGGCACTGGGTTCCTCCTTTCAAGGAGGGGGTGTCGGGGTCTGGGAACACATTTTAAAACTACCACACTGGGTTCTGAAGGAGAGGCTCGATGGTACGATTTTGAAAAGGAAAAAAGCATGGTGTCCAGCAGAAGATTAATCTGGTAGCAGTGTCAAAGATGACCTGAAGAAAGGGGGACATGGGAGGGAGGGCTGGTGAGGCAATCCAGCAGTGAGGTAGTGATGGAGCTGTCCAGGGAGATGCGAGAGGGACAAGGCAGGGCACATGAGGGGTGCAGCGGAATGAGAGAGAGGGGATGAGAGGCAGAAATCGTCTCAAGGCTTCCAGGTCTGAAGAACGAACGATCAGGCATGTAATAACTGGAAAGAGAAACCAGTTTTTGGTTTTAGACATTTAAGGGGAAATTCCCAAGCAGTTGAAACTATAGAACCAAGGGCTCCAGTTGAAATGTCGAGCCAAAGAGAGAAAGTTCACATTTGTCATCCAAAAATTTTTGTGGGATGAGTCCGCAGAGAGGCCTGAGCACGGAGGCCCCAGCCTTTGGGGGAAGCCGTGGTCTGGAGCATGATGAGCAGGCGCTAGATCTGTGTTCCTGGCAGGAAGGAGAAGGTGGACCGATGCCGAGCGTCACGTGTTACAGAATCTGAAGAGAATGATGTTTGAAATGCATGCATTTGCCTGTCAGATTATTAGAGGTGACAGCGCTTTAAGTGGAGTAGAACAATTTTGGAAATTGGATTATAACATTTAATGTGATGATTCACTTTCTAAAAAGTGCTCGAGGTGGGAGGATGAGTGGCTGGCATGCCTTCCATCACAGCTTTTGAGATCTTACACCCATCTCGCTTCCTTTTAGCACCACCAAGCCTCCCTGGAATGGCACTGCTACTCCGTTCTCAGCTGGAGGGAAGAAGTAGGATTTTACCTCTTGTTTTCAGGGAGTCATTTAACAGTAAGTGAAAGTAACTTACTTGATAATTTTTTTTAACTTCACCTGTTGCTATTAATTACTCTTACCTGTACTCTCCCCCTAACTCTGTTAGTATGACTGTTCCAGATCAGATATCAGATGAGGGATCACCTATTTTTTTCTGTCCCTTACCTCCCAATTTCAAGCATACTTCGATTATTTATATGCTTTGTTAATTGAACTTGTAGGGATGCAATTAGTATTTAGTAAATATTAAAGTTAGTAACTGGCAAATGTAAAATAGTAACTGACAGATGGATTTTATCTTTTGTATCTATACATGTTTTTAATCAGTTTTCAATGAGTAAAATAATTGTCAGTAAGATGTAGCAAAAACAAGAAAATAGTTAAAAAATCACTTTATATGGCCTAGTATATTTCAAAATTTCTATAAAAATTTGAGATTAAATGGGCCAAAGGATTATGTAGTGAAACACTGACAAAACCAGAAATTAAATCTTGAGTGTCTTCTGCTACATGGTTAGATGGTGGTGTTTTTTTCTGACAGGTTATTTTCCTTTAAGAAAAAAACTTTAGGTCCACCAAAGACTTAAACGAAATCAGCGTAACAACAGTAACTGTGGTTCCAAATTAAAGGGTAAACTCTATGCTGGAAAAAAAGAGCTGCTGTTATCAGTTCTTTTTAGCACAAAAAGATATGCTTGTTCTTGGCAATCTCATCTTTGAATAAATAGGGGCCTTGCTTGCTGTCGCTTAGTTCTGCAGTGTGCCTGGGGGAGCTCTGGCCCAGGTGAAAGGGGTCAGAGGGCGGTGGGAAGGGAGAAGGGGCGTGAGGAAAGGCTGAGAGGTTTCGGCTCGGATAGCACAGAGGTAAGTGAAGGTGGCGTGACAAAGAGCGTCGCTGACTCTACACATGTCAGTACAGCCGTGGAGGCTCTCACGTGCAGTTTTCATTACACATGTTAAGCTTTTTCTTTCTGTCAGTAAGTGGGAGAGGGAGGAACAGAAAAAAGAGAGTGAGAAAGGGTGTCTCGGGAGATCACCGATTGTGTTGTTTGTTTTCACAACTCAGGAGCTGGATGTATTTGCAAAAATTATAGCATGACTTTTACTCGTCTGTGGGCATCTGACAAAAACTTAATGTGGTTAATTGGCGTATTTTCCTTTTCCTGTTTCCCACCCATCCGGTCCTGTCCTCTTTCCCTTACATTCTCTGGAACTCACTTCGGGCACCGTCAGTCCCAGAAGCTCCCTCCAGTGGCCTCTTCTGTTCCCAGGGCCCGACACTGGCTGGATTAATTGTCCTCCTCCCCGCCTCTCTGTCTCCAGAATGGCCCGGAATAACTCTATATCACTGGGCTTCCACAACTTGTCATGTGAACGTGTTTATGAGCTTGTTTGCCCTACTACACTGTGAGTTCCTCAGTAGGTAGGGCCAAGCCTTACTCATCTGGGCATCCCACATCTAATAATTGTTGAATAAACAGACGAGTGCTTTCCCTGTGCCTTGTGGTAGACACACCATGGTCCGTCAGTGTGGCAGTGAAATCACCGAGCTTTGATGGCTAGGAGATCTATGACTAGAGAGAGATACCACACGGGCCTTGAAGAATCGGGGGTGGACTGCAATGAGGAAGGCACAGATCCTGGTCTCCAGGTGCTCCACTGAGTAGGTCCATGAGGGCTGGGGTGCAAGAAGCCAGTCAGCGGTGCAGTGTGGTGAGCGTTGCCGCAGAGGCCTCTCCTACAAGCGCCCAGAAAGCATGGGCTGCATTTGACCTGGGGGAGCCTGGGAAGACTGGCCTTTGAGTTGAGTCTTCAACTACTTATGTAGTTGCTCACCTTTCGGAGAAAAAGGAGGAGCATCTGCCAAGCTGTAGAGGTATGAGGATCCTTTTTTGAAAAGCTGAGAAGGAACATTTGAAGTTCATGAGTGTTGAGGAGTGGGGAAATGAGATGGGAAGGAGCCGTGTGTGTGTGTGTGTGTGTGTGTGTGTGTGTGTGTGTGTGTGTATAAAGCTGGCTGCTGGTCTTTGCCCCAGTGGCTGTGAGGAACCATTGGCGGTTTTAAAATCAGAGGAATGGCACAGATTCGCATTTTAGTAAAATGTCTCGGAACAGTCTAAAAATTGGACTGGAAGGGAATAAACTAAAGAGAATAGACTGGTTAGGAGACCAGTGCAACAACAGTCCAGATGAGTGCGGTGAAGGGCCTGGATTGAGGGAATGGAGATGTGGAAGAGAAGAGAAAGTGTAGAGTATGATTTTTGTGGGTAGAATTTGTGAGACTCAGTGACTGGAGCTACGTAGAGCAGTTGTGAGAGAAACGAGGACAGAAAATGTTTGTAGATTCTTCAATCCTCTAACCACTGGATGGGAGAGTAGAAAGGAAGCCCTGGGTTTGGTTTGGACATTTGAAAATGGAGCCTCCCTCTGCAGGAGGCGACCAGGCAGATCAGGGGAAGACGCCACCCCCATCACCCTGCTGCTGCTGCCACTGCTGGTCGCCGTGGCTGCCTGCCCTCGACCCTCGCAGCCTCTGCGGCTTTGTCTGGAAGGACGTTGGAAGATGTCCGGTCTATCTGGTCTAATTAGCATATTACCCTTTTATTAGTATAGATGTGTCTGGGAATTTGACTATTCTGGGAACCTGATATAAGAGGAATCATACAATATTTGTTTGCCCTTTTGTGACTGGCTTATTTCACTTAGCATAGTGTCTTCGAGCTTCATCCATGTTGTAGGATGTGTCACCATTTCCTTCAGTGTTCTTAGAGTGTGACTTAAACACACTTCTTTTTGTCAAGAATACAGCTATTCCACAACCATTGTTAGGTTCTCAAGTTCTGCCACATTAGTTCTACACAGGGAAAGGGGAGATAGAAGACAGGAATTCACTTTTAGTACCTATATCCCATTTACCACAGGTCAGGCGCTGAGTTAGTTGCAAATGCTGCATTTGACTCAGTCTTCACAACAGCTCTGTAGGTGGAGATTACGGTTTTCCTCATTCTAGAACTGTAAGGAGAGTTAAGTAGCTTGTACAAGGTCACACCACTTGCAACTTAACTGAGCCAGGATTCCAGTCCTGATCATCCTGATACCAAGGCTCCCCGTGCTTTTCATGACCCTTCGGTTCTCTAATTCTGTTACTCTGAAGGAGTCAAATCTCTTTTCTAGTCATTTATAGAGCGGTTATTTCTAGAACTCAGCACCTGCATGGAAGTCAGCCAGTGGGCTTTGGGGGCGTTAGAAGGCTGTGCTTATCTCTGCATCTTTGTTCCGTGTTGTGCTTTGAAAGCTTTGAGAGCACTACTGAGTTTTTTAGTTTCATCTCCATTCTGTGACCAATTGTTGGAGAGACCCAAAGTCTGAAGTTTGTGTTGACTTTAGATAATCATCCTCTGAGGCTCATTTCTGGAATGAGTTTAAAGAAGAAGAGTACCAGCAGCCAGGTTCAGTCTTAGAGTGGGTGCTTGGAAAAGGATAAGTGGTTTTTTGGGGTCATTAGAGTGGATCAGATTACCTTCTAAAGTAATGATGGAAACAAAGAATAAATCAGAGAAACTGTGAAACACCCTGCATTCTTCCTTCAGGCAAGTAATACCATATCTTCGATGACAGATAATTATTTTCTCTCGAATACTGACAGAATTAGAAAATTTCCAGTGGTACATTTAAGTCAGTGGTTCTCAACCTTCCTAATGCCGCGACCCTTTAATACAGTTCCTCATGTTGTGGTGACCCCCAACCATAAAATTATTTTTGTTGCTACTTCATAACTGTAATTTTGTTACTGTTATGAATCGTAATGTAAATATCTGATATGCAGAATGTATTTTCATTGTTACAAATTGAACATAATTAAAGCATAGTGATTAATCACAAAAACAATATGTAATTATATATGTGTTTTCCGGTGGTCTTAGGCGACCCCTGTGAAAGGGTCGTTCGACCGCCAGATTGAGAACCGCTGATTTAAGTGGTTTAGTGTCCGGGTGATTAGGAAGTGTAGAATCTCTTCTGCTTTATTTCAGGGCTCTTCTCTTGTTCTCACTGCATCCATTTAAGAGCAACTAATTAATGGTCAGTGAAAAATTCCTCATTGTAAAGGTCATGGACAAAGCACATGCCCGGTTGCCTTTGCCTACTTAGAGTCGGGGACTTACACTGTAATCAGATGTTCAGCTTTATTGTTTTCTTCAAGTGTAAAGGAAAGAACAATGCTCAAGACACAGCTGAGGTATTTTTAAAGCATGCAATTTGTGTGACTCTTGCTGAGTCAGGTGAGTGGGTGATGCTGGCAGAGTTGTAGAAAAAGAACTGACTTCTAGCAAGGAATGAGAACCCACGCTCAACAGAACAGGAGTAGGGCTGAGGATATGCTGAAGGAGAAGGAAGACGGAGTGGTTCGATGTGGGTCAGGTGCCTGAAGAGTGACTCAAAGTGACTAGCTCTGGGGCTCAAAGGGAAATGGACTTGCTCTCTTTACCCGTGGCCTTGAGAGGAGAGCCCAGCCGCATCTGGGAGTGGAGATAGGGTGGCCTGACAGAACGGACTGACTCCAAAGAATTGCCAGTCGGGGGAAAATAATATTGTGGACGACCTAGGAGAGTCCTCTTAATGTTCTAGACCTACCATGAAATTGCGTACGGTGAGATGATTGTGCTTAAAAACATAGTCTAAATGGATAGCATTTCTATTCCCAAGGTGCACAGTGGTAAAGTCTCAGTGTATTTGAACAAACTCTCAGTCTGTTATTCCTTAGAAGTGCCCAGTAGGGGGTACTTGCTGGCAGACAAGAGAGTCAGGATATGATGTCTCCACAGGACAAAACTCGGATGCATTTAATTCAACGACAAAACTCAAGTGCCAAATCTCAGGGTGGGACAGGGAGCATTGGCAGAAAAGTACCCTTTTATTTTTACACAACATTTGATCTTTAAAGTTATTCTCTAATTGTCATCACTCAGTTTATAAGTGCAGAAAATGGCCCCTTTAACCGCAATAGGTTCAGGAGGGGCAGAGACCTGGAGTTTATTTATTCATTTGAGAAGAAAGCCCAGGAGAGGCAGAAGAATGTAGTGTCTGAAGGTACGATAATGTTATGTGATTGTCCTGTAATGTAGTTGGAATCCTAAAGACTAGGATAGATTTGAGATATAGAGGTTACATGACTCTAGTTTAATTGTCCTCTGGTTTTTGTCTTTATTATCTTCACTGTTAAGTTGTATGAAATTTAATACCGTGTTCTCTAGTTTAAATTGAAGCTGGAATTATTCCTTGATATGAGGCAATATCTCAGCAGCTTTCTCACTCTGATGACTGATATATAGTCATCAGATAACTGTTGACACCTACTAAATACAAGTGCATTGCATGCTTTAAGCAGATACTAAAATGAATCAGAGATAGACATTTATTTTTCAAGTTGTCTATCTGTTGAATGATGGTTGGGAACTTGCGTTCTGCAGTCAGATCCAACCCAAGTTCAGATCCTGGTTTTGACATGAACTATATATAAAACCTTGGAAAAGCTACTCAATCTCTCTAAACCTTACTAGGCTATATATCTAGTACATGTCAACACCTTGATCTCCATAATAGCACCTATCTCATAGGAGTGCAGGAGGCCTCAGGAGATAATGGTTGTAAAGGATTTGGAATGTAGGAATTCCTCCGTAAAATTAAGCAACACACACAGAGGAAGAGAATTGCCCTGTGGGCCCACGGCATTATGACTTTGCTGGGAGTTCAGTGTTAGAGATACGACTTGGGGTGTTATCTGTATGGAAGCAATCACCTGGACCGTATGACACTGAATGACATTCCCAAAGGCAAACACAAGAAATAACAGGACAGAACCAAAAAATATTTTCTTAATCCACAAAAGTGGTCTAGTAATTATATTTCTTATTTTCTTGGATGTTTTGTTTGTATTAATTTCTGGTAACTCAGATATTAAAGGAGTTGAATCAGACTGATAACAATATGAAGATAATGCATCAATTCTTTTGATACATGATTAGGGAGCCTGTTATGTTCACCTCCCATGAGTTCTAGCACTAGATCTAGTTTATCAGTGCTGGAAACATAGGAGGTTAAGAAGCCATTCTGATGACTGGCTCTCAAACTCAGGCATTTGGCTGACTATTAAAGATAGGTGGCTATAAATGTTCGAGGATTTTCAGGCAAAATGGATGAAACTACTAAATAGTCCTATATAATAAAAGGTTAATATGCAAATTGTCCCCTCAACCAGGAGTTTGACCAGGGGGTGGGGCAGGGCCGGTGGGCCCCTCCCCCAGGCTGGCCCAGCCCAATTGTCCTGATCAGAGCTGGCCAGCTGGACCCTATCCGTGCACAAATTCATGCACCGGGCCTCTAGTTTGGTAAATAATAAAGTGGCAGAGTTGGATTTCTTAGCTCACTATTTCCTCAGACATCTCAACTTAAATTCTAAATATTTAATATCACTGATTACCCTGTAAGGTGATTTATTCTTTAAAAAGTTATATAACATTTGATATGTGCAAAAGGTTACATAAATTCTATAAATTAACAGTACATTATCAATATATTAAAGCTACTGCGTGATGAGGAGCTTGAATTGTTTACTGTGTTATTATAGCTTAGTATACATTGCTCAGTCATTAAATATTTCTTGAATGCCAAATGTCTGGTGATGGGCCTGGGGTCCTTGTGGGTCAGTAGGTCCAGTACTTGAGGAAAAGAGCTGAACACGGACCAAAGGGGTGTGAGGATGAGCTGGAACCCAGCAGAGTCCGTGTCTGTCACCACGTCTAACTTGAAGCGAGGGATGACTTCAGAGGGCAGCAACTGCTGCTGTAGTTCCTCCTTTCAAATCTCAAGTAAATTCCTCTTTTTGGCCAACTCTGACCCAGAACCACTTATAGGAGGGAATTCTGGGAAATAGTTCCAACTTACCCAAGTTACTACAGTTCAAACCACATGTGCTCTTATACTTATTTGTTGTATTGTAAACAAGAGAGACATTCAGAATTATTTCTTCTTAGAATATATCAGGATATTTGAGATATCAGAATAGTTAAAAAAATAAAATTTAACCTGGTTATACAATTATTTTCTTTTCCATTAAACCATATGTTTATTTTTAAAGCCATGAAATAACTTAAAAAAAGAGTAATATAATCTTCCTTCTTCCGTTGCAAGAAAGCATTCTTTTAATTTGCTAAGTTGGATCTTGTGCTAAAAGTTTTTTTAAAAAATTGTCTAGTACAGTGCCATCTAGCGATAAATAATTTATTTTCTGGTTTTGGAAATAGTTCACTGTCACATTTTACTTCTTGATAAATCAAGAACTTTATTTTTAATCATTCCTAACTCATAAGACATAGGGAGCTATTTTTATTTTTATTTTTAAATATATTTTTATTGAGTCCAGAGAGGAAGGGAGAGGGAGAAGAAGAGAGCGAAACATCAATAATGAGAGAGAATCCTGTACGCCCCACACTGGCGATCAAGCCTGCAACCCAGGCATGTGTCCTCACCAGGAATTGAACAGCAACCTCCTGGTTGATAGGTCTACGCTCAACCACTGAGCCACACTGGCTGGGCAGGAGCTATTTTTAAATAAATCAAATATTTATAAATAATGAGAAAAGTAAAAACTGGAAAATAATTTTTTTTTTATCCTTACTAGTAGGTTCTATTTACTTTCTCACCTATAATCCATAATGAATCACTACTTGTCCATTTACTGGATTCCATTTGTATCCAGGAGGAAAATAATTGTTTTGTTTATGAAAAGAATAGGATTATTTTAGAAATGTGATGTAGTGGAATGAGTATGGGCTTTAAAATCAGGCAGGCACGGGTTTGTCTTTTGGCCTTATTTTTCTTTGATTTTGGCAAGCACTGTTCCAAGAACTTTATATGAGCGGAATCATTAAATATTCACAAAGACCTAATGAGGCATGTTGTAACAAATGAGGAAACCAAGGCTGGCCGAACAGTTGTGTTAGGGTGCTTACCACATTGCTTTTTGGTTACTTGTGTGTTACCTGTTTTTCTAATACAGAGTGACCCTCTGCAAGGAAGGTCTTGTTCATGTTTTCCCAGCACCTAGTGCAGATTCAAACATCCCCAATCCAGTTGATGACTATTTGTGGGTGTTTTTTTTCTTCCATGAATAGCCACAAGAACAATAGAAAAGTAAACTATTAGGTAAAATATCAGTGTTTTCTCTATATTTTATTTGAGTGAAAAATATATAATTAAAAAAGGGGTATGTGTTATACAGTCAGAAACTCTAGGTTCTATTCTCTGATTGGCCACTTAATTTATTTTAATCTCAGTTACACAAGCACAGAATGCCAGGAATCCAGGAGTTGTACGAGGCTGGTTGTAAAACTCAGCAGTCTCCCAACTCTCCCCCTCTCTGCCCCACCCCCCAGGCCCTACCCTTGGGAGTTCAACTCTAAGACCTGGTTCTTATTATTTACTTCCAAATCTCTAGATAGCCTACTGCTCTTTGCAATTTTTAATGTTTCAGTCTTGGGCAATACCTTTGCCTTCTCATGATAGATGAAGAGATTTATCTTTCTTATGTGCCCTTACCCTATGTGAAGAGCCCTCATTCATGCTCATTATAATTAAATTTTGAATAACAATCAGTGGTTACATTAGCAAAAGTATAAAAACTTTCACAGCTGAGGCATATAATCCATGGTTACTTATTCTTTCCAACACAATTATTTTTGTTTTCCTTGGTATTAATTGCCTTTTTGGAAAAGAGTTTGTTTGCTTAGATTGTATGTATTTATCACTTATTCATTCCTAAGCTATTCCCCAGACGTCTAAATATAGTTAGGATATGTGACCAGTTTAGCTCTTCTGATAAAATATTTTGTCATTTATAGAATGAAGGGTCCAGATGACATGAAGACTTAGGCTACTTGTATCTCAAACTTTATGGTTCCATGGAACAGAAACCTGGATATTTTGTGCTGTCATGTCATTAGTGGACAACATTGCCAGCTCATACACAGCCTTCCTCTTGGACCTGCTGGTCTTAGGTTAGTTGGAGCCTCTCTGCTGCCTCCCAGAGGGGCTGGGAGACTCAGGGTCTGGCTGGAAGTGGAGCCACATTTGTGTGTGATCAAGACTGCTTGTCAGCAAGAGCTCTGTCAAGTACAAATAATGAGCTAGAAATACCCCAGGTCCAGCCAGAAGATCAGAGATTCTTTGGTTAGGGAGAGTTACTTGAGTCTTCTGACAGGTATAGAGTACTCACCTTTTATAGTGAATAATCACGGAGAAGCAGAGTGGATAAATAAAGTTGCCAGGGGTGAAATAAAGACTAAATGGCATATGAGATATGAGTAAACAATGATTAAAATATTGTTTAAAACAATAAAAATAAAACAGAAAGATCCCTAGCAGGAGCTTCTCACAGGTAGTTGTAGGAAATAATGCTGGAGGCGTTAAGTGTGAATGACCTAGTGACGCTTAGCTTTGCAGGTATTTTGTTTACTTTTATCATGGATTAGTGTGCTTGTGAATAATGTCCGAGATGTTATTTTTGGGGATGTCGGTACTTTAAGTAAATATAGAAGAAACACTAGAGGACAGAATGAATCTGTATAGGCATACCGGTTCCAGACAACCAAAGAAAGCGAATATTGTAATACAGTGAGTCACTTGCATTTTTTGGTTCCCCAGTGCATATAAAAGTTACGTTGATACTATACTGTGGTCTATTAAGTCTGCGATAGCATTATGTCTAAAAAACAATGTACATATCTTAATTAAAAAACTCTTTATTGCTAAAAAGTACTAACCATTATCTGAGCCTAAATTTATACATTTTTTTTTGCTGGTGGGGAGGGTCTTACCTTCAATTTGTAGAAAGTACAGTATCTGCAAAGCGCAATAAAAGCGAAATGTGATAAAATGAGGTATGCCCGTACAATTTTTTAAAAAATATATTTTATTGATTTTTCACAGAGAGGAAGGGAGAGGGATAGAGAGTCAGAAACATTGATGAGAGAGAAACATCCAGCCACCTCCTCCTGCACACCTCCTACTGGGGATGTGCCCGCAACCAAGGTACATGCCCTTGACCGGAATCGAACCTGGGACCTTTCAGTCCGCAGGCCGACGCTCTGTCCACTGAGCCAAGCCGGTCAGGGCATGTCCGTACAATTTTAATATTTGCTACAGAAGCTGTCATTCTGGACGGCTAGCACTAGGAGGCCACAGAGACCACGATTCTAATGGCCTTGGGTTTAGTCATGCATCTTTCCTGTTGGTGTTGAAAAGGAAACCTCGGGTAGAAAGCCCAGCCGAAGTGCAGTAAAAACTTCTTCAAATGGAGGATCACTTAAAATAATTAAAGATTAGTCATCCAATTTGTCATAATGCAGTAAAAAATGAATCTAAAATAGGCAACACTACTTCTTTCTATGTTTGTGACCTTGTAAATAAGTGACGTCTGTATAATCACCTCTTTTTAAAATTGTCATTCTGGTGTTTAGTTCTTGAATCCCTGGATCCAGGCCCTGGTTGCTTTATGCCTGAATGATTTCAGTAGCTTCCTAATAGATTACACTTTGGTCTCGTTTTCTTCCAGTCGATTCTTGTTAAAAACAATAGTTTTTCATCAGAAATAGTTTTGATCATATGTGTCCTCTGGTTAGAAACTTTTGGTAGTTTCCAGTCAAATAGTATTCAGATCCAAACCTATCCATTCGCTCATTCATTCATCACATAGGTATGAGTTCCTTTATGCAACAAGACAGACACTTGTGGGTGTTATATTTGCCCATGCATTTTCTCAGTATTCTCCACAGAGTCTCTATTACAGCTAAATAAATATATCTATTCGTCCCTACATTTGTACCTTTCGGCTTTTAAACATAAACCAGCCTCTTGGTCATTTCATAATTCTCTTCTTTCAGAGCTGCTGGTTATTCAAACCTGATCTCCCTCAGTGACTGTGCAATCTCTCAGCCTTTGTGGTACTTAGTTTATACTCTGTTAGATTCATTTATTTTTAGCTTTTCTCTGTTAAAATTTCAATTTGTATGTGTGGTTGCTTAAGAATAAGGTGGTCTTTTTTCTTTTTATTTCCTCTTAGTGCCAAATATAATAAAAGGGGAACACATACTTCCGGTAGCTTTCCCTGCAGCCTTTGTCCACTCTCTTCTTTTCTAACAGAAACTCGGTTTTGTTCAAGAATCCACTCTTCTCTGTATGTCCATGTACTTTGAGGAAGGTGGGCTGGGGCCTCAGACTCCACATCATGAAGGTTCCATTCTTGCCATTCGTGGGACAGGAAGTTGGCTGGGGCAGAGGTGGGGACTTTGCTGGTATGATGGAGGGGAAAGTGCATCAGAATCATGTGGGGGAGTTTTTTTAAATGAAAAATATACTTTCCACCCCCCAGATTCTGACCTGCTCCTATTACTCTCATATTCCTTCATGATTTGTGATTTGTTTGTTTTGTGGCCCAAAAGGAGGTGAGCACCCTACCCTGGCAGCCTGCCCTGTGTGGATCCCCTCTGTAGCCTTTCCTATTAAAGTTAGTGATGGGACCATTCGTCCTGACACCTGATCCAAAGCTGCCATGTCAGTGTTTAGTTCCTCTCCTACTGATTCTTCTACCATTGCTTATGGTAACTATACACGAACCCTAAATTCTTGTGTTTACTGACATGGATTTAGTGGGATTTGTTAAAGAATTGTTTTTTAAATTATTAATAGCTTGTCTTTTTTTTTCAGAGAAGGTTTGAGGGAATTCTACAGCAAAGATATGTAAAATGAAATAACATGTAAACAGAAAATCAGAACTAAGGGAAAGTTTACAAATGTATTGATTGATTTTGATTCAGATCTGGTTCTGGTTTTTTTTTTATTGAAATATAATTTATATACAGCATTATATTAGTTTCAGGTGTACAACATAATGAAATGATCTCCACAATAAGCTTCGTTAACATCTGTCACCATATACAGTTACAGATTTTTTTTTGTGATGAGAACTTTTAAGATTCACTCTCCTAGCTAATTTCAAGTATGTAATGCAGTATTATTAACTACTAGAGGCCTGGTGCACGAATACGTGCACGGGTGGGATCCCTTGGCCTGGCTGATCAGGGTGTCTCGCCCAGTCCCGATCGGGGCTGGCTGGTGGGGAGGGGCTGCCGGAGGTTCTGATGGGGCTGGCCAGTTGCGGGGAGGGCCCGCAGTGGGTTGGCCGGCCGGCGGGGGTGGGGAAGGAGCTGCATGAGATTGGCTGTGGGAGCATTGAGCATCTGCCTCCTGGTGGTCACTGCATATCATAGCAACTGGTTGACTGATCGTACTGGTCATTCAGTCGTAAGGGTCGCTTAGGCTTTTATATATATAGATAATCACCACACTGTATATTATATCCCCATAACTTCCTCATTTTATAACTGGAAATTTGTACATTTTGACCCCACTTACCCATTTAGCCCACCCTCCCACTCTCTCCGTGCGCTCAGGGTTCTTTTTTGTTTAGTTTTTGTCTTGCTTTTTTAAGTTGCTATTTTAAGTGGAAGCTTTTTCTATTAAAATTATTAAAAGCGTTTTTGGCTTTTAGGTATTATACTATTCTCTGCATGTTAACCTTATATATATCAACATTGATGAACTTATTTTTATTAGTTTTAATAGCTTTCCTTCATAATTCTCTATAGAAATAAAGTGTTTTCTACAATTGTCACTTGTAGACACAGACAATTTTGTCACTTCATTAAAATTTTTATATCTCAGATCATTTCTTTTATTACATTACTAGGATCTCTACCTTTTTGAATAGAAGTGATGGTTGTAGTCACCGTGGTCTCATTTCCTGGTTTTTAAAGGAAATCCTCTTATTAATTAGTCATTAAGCATGATTTTGTTTTAGGATTTTGTTAAGGAAGTTCTTTTCTATTCTTGATATGCTAGAATTACTTTTCAAAATCATGAGTGGTGGTAAAAGAATTAACGAAACCATTTCTCATCCTCTAAGGACAAATCTGACCTTGGATGAACTTTTTATTCATTTCCTCTAAATCCTGATAAAAGTGGAAAGTCAACCATGTTACTAGGCAACATTGCTTAGGGTAAAAGGGATCTTTATTTGGTAGATGTATTAGCATTGGGAGGAACTACACATGAACCCTAAATTCTTGGTTAGAAGCAATAGCTTTGAGCATCCCTGGGAGCACATTTCAGAGATGGGTGTAAACTTTGTGGGGACCCCGGAAGCTGTGGCTTGGGCCAGTGAGGTGTATTGGGTTCTGTTTGGGACAAAAGGCTTCTAAGCTAGCATGACTCTGCACCCACCCTGTTATTCTCATTTCCTTGCACCTGAGCTCTCATCTGAATGCCAAAGAGAGGCCCTGTGGACTCCTGGAAAAGCTCTTCCCATGAAGAGAAACACTTGAGACTGCCCTGCCAGGATCCTGTGTTTTCTTACGCTTTCTGAGTTGATGGCTGCTGTGTGTGGCCTTTGGTAATTGGCTAGCTCAGAATGTGCAGTGAGAAGTCCCATGTGGGCATTGCACCATGCATTCAATCAAAATACAGAAATAAAGTGTTTACTGGGGCTGATCAAAGTTTATAACTCTCCCTTATAACCTTTAATTTCTAATTTTTATTTATTGGAAAACTCATATTCTCTAACTATAAAGTAATATTATAAATTCAAACTTACAAAAATAAATGTACACAATATACCTTTCTTTTTTGTTAGAGTCCGTATATGTTTGCCAACCCAAAAATATGTTTGCTACTAAAAAGTGTTTGATAGCTAATGTTTTAGACCTGTGTGGTCCAATGGGTAGATATTTGTTCTCCTAATATAGCTATTAAATGAAATGTGATTAAAAATTCAATTTCATGGTTGCACTACTAGCCTCATTTCAAGTGCTCAATAGCCACAGGCGACTAGTGGCTACCATATTGGACAGGATAGATGTAGAACATTTTCATCATTGCAGAAAGTTCTGTTGGACACTTTCTAGGTTTTATTGTTTATTCATCCAGATTACCAGAGAGCTTTATATTTTTACTATATATGTTACATACTATAAGAAACTGCTGGATGAACCAATTAGGATCTCTCTCAGGGACAGTATTGAAGACCCCAGTGTATTATTTACAAAATAATTTGCTAGATTTGCATACCAGAACAAATTCTGTTTCTCCTGAGATTTACCAATCCATCATGGCCGGTGTGAATTTGCAATTGTTTTTCTCTTCCTGCTTTATCAACTAGATAGTGTAGGGCCAAATTTATGGCTAAATTTAAGAAACCTCTGGCTTACATAATTGCATGCTTATTTTTTCTTTCTCTGAAGTTTTATATTTATAAAATAGGACTTTACTGTAATGTCTGAATTTTTATAGGCTGTCTCAAATGCTTTGTTGAAAGGAGGCAAAGTATCTACAATAATAAAAGTGTAATATGTTTATTAGACCGGACAGCCAAACGACCTTCTGGACGTCATTCCAGACATCCTTCCGGACAAAGCCGCGGCGGTGGGGGCTGAGGAGGCGGTTAGTAGGGGCAATCAGGCAGGCAGGCGAGCAGTTAGGGGCGATCAGGCAGGCAGGTGAGTGGTTAGGGACAATCAGGCAGAATGGTTAGGGGCAATCAATCAGGCAGGCAGGCAGGCAAGTGGTTAGGAGCCAGTGGTCCCGGATTGCAAGAGGGTGCAGGCCAGGCTGAAGGGACCCACCCCCTGTGCACAAATTTCATGCACTGGGCCCTCTGGTATAGTAATAAATAAATAGCTTCAAGATTTTGATGGATACTTTTGTTACTTATTACTTTAGTCACTTATTAGGAGCCACTTACTGCTGAACATCAGTCCTGAGAAGGAGTGAAGGAGCTAAAAACAGTTCTTGGCTGATGAGGATTACAAGCCCCACACATGGAATCCGGCTGCTTTCCAAGTGAAGTGACTCACTGTGTTCACCTGCCATGTTCAGTTTTATTCAGTTTTCTAAAATGTTTAGAATTTTCCAAAATAATGTTTGAAGAACTCTCTTACTTAAAGTAGTTTGTAAAGTTTTCAGGCATTTTTGTATTGGGAGGGAAATTCAACTAAGAGCGTATTTGAGTATTTGAGCTGGTGAACCAGGAGTTTAAATGAATCAAATAAGTCGGGGAGAATGCTTTTTTCTCTATGGAAACTTTGGGATAGCAGAAAATTTAATTCTGGGCATTTATTCCTGTTCTCAGAATAAAAACACCACAGTGCTTATCTCTTTTTTTCCATTTTATTCTGGAACTTATAAGCAGGTCAACATGATATATGTCTTTTACATTTTTATAGCTTTTCTTGGTTCTGAAAACAGTTAAAGCAATATATATATATATATATATCAGGCCAAAAGGTAAGACAATTTTATAAAAGAAAAAAACCAACCTCATCTAAAAGAAGCTGAAAGATTAAGTACTCCCATTTGTCAGTGCTCGGGAGGTTTGGATCATATTTTTGATTTGACTTTTTCTGCTTGCTCAAGTGAGAAAAAGCAGCACAGAATCATATCGTTTTCATGTACTGACAACCGGAAGCATATAAACATCTGCAGAAACCAAACATTTCCTGGAACTAAGCTCGAGCAGAAATTTATCACGTGAATCTTTGTTTAAAGAACCCAGTGAAAAATATCTTCAACCACAGTTATGTAAAAGACCCAGGGGTGCCGTCCACGTGGATTCGTTCTCCAGAGGCAGAGTCGAGGAGTCTGCAGAACATGCTTGAGGTGCGTGTGCTGGCTGCTGGGGGCCGGGTTGGCCGGTGCGGAGGGCTCGGGGCCCAGCACCCGCAGCCTCTGCTGGTTTGAAGCCATACTCAGGAAAGGGGCTTAGAAAGTCACGATTATTCATAGGACTTATCGATTGTTTTTTTCTCTAAAATGGTAGGCGTTGTCAGTGTGTTTTTGGTGTGGGTGCCGATTTTATTCTGTTCATCTCAAGGCAAACACCTGCAGTTGGAGATACTTTATTTTGGAGATTCATGTGAAGCTTTTAAGTTTCCCTAACAGAAAGTAATGTGAGACTTCACAACTTAGGTGACATGGAAGAAACAACTTTCCCCTGAAATATTTGAGGGACAGATAACAACAAACTATCTTTTGAAAACCTGAAATGAAAAACTTGAGTTTGGTCATTATAGTGCACTTTCTTTGAAGAATGTTTGTATCCCTTGAGCCTGCTGGGCTGAGTTAACTGAAGCACTGTAAAACACTAGCCTGTCAATAGGTTTAAAATAGATCTTTCCATGTTTACTATATACCAGTACAACAGTTCTGTTATAGGTGTTAAATATTAGCTCCTTATTCTGGTGAAAACTGACCAATTTTTGCTTCTTAAGACTGAGTCACACCGAGCCAATATGTAAAAGGATGCACTGGTGGGATTTAGGAAGGTGTCTTAGGAGGTTTAGAAGTCTAGTGCTGTATATCTACCATACAAGGCTATTACAGGATTACATATATGTGGATAAAATACCTGGCACATATTAGGTACTCAGTTAATGTTGCTTTTTCATTCTCTCATGTCATTGATGATGGCCATAGACACAGTTCTAGAATTTTTATTCTAGGTCATACACATTTAGGCATGTTGGGATTGATCCTGATTTTAGCAGAGTTCTTTTATATTGACACTTAAGAGCACTAATAGCATGTGTTGAAAGTGTGGTTTCTATTCAATAAATTATAGGCTGATAATAACTCAGGAAATAATGCAAATGGTTTGGAATTTCTTGATGGAACGAGACAAGATTTAACAGTGTTCAAGAGTCAAATAATTGTATCAGAATTCAACTTTTCCCCAGCTTTATCCGTTCCGCACATAAAGACATGTTGCACCGGTAAAGCACTCCTATGTGGAATCCACTGAGAACCAGGTGGAGCCTGGAGTCGGAGGATTAGAAGTGTGCAGACTGGTGCAGCCAGTGAGTCCTGGAAGACAGGCTTACTCATGAAAAGGACCTTGAAATCATTGGCTATCGGCGGAGAAATGCCTTTGGGAGCATGAAGGCAGTTATGATACACCTGAGAAGTTTAAAGAAGAACTTGGTGAAAAGAGAGCAGCCACAACCAGGCTCTCGGGCACTGTTCTTCCTACCACCCAGTTTAAGCCTGTGCATGGCTACAAGGTCTCCCTACAGGCCGTGCAGCAAATAGTACAATGCTGAGAGCTCCAGAGGGACCCTGTGAGGACAGCGCTAATGAGTAAACATACATCTCCCCAAAGGAGGAAGCAATCGAGTGGTTGCAGTGTGATTTGAGGGAGTTGGTATTGATAATTGAGACCCACATGTCATATTTTAAAATATCCTACTTAACTCTTAAAGTTAGCAGCATTTGTGTAACATAGGAAACCAAAATGTCAATGGGAAATGTTATGAATGGTAAAATTATATGAAGACTGCAAATTACTGTGCAAAATTTGATTCCAACTGTATGGCCCATGCTCTCCAAGAGCATGCTGTTAAGAACAGTGGTGCCTGGAGATTTAGTTAAATTACCTACATACTGTATTTTTAACCATTCGTTCGATTCATTAAATATATATATAGGAGACTTGTTACCCCCAGGCATTTTCTCGCCATTGGAGGAATATGAAACAATAATTTCTTCCCTTATGAAGCTTATATAGAGGGAAGATAGGAAAAGGTGGAGGTACCAAGTGGGGGTGATACGGATGAATGAATGAATGACTGAATGAATATAAACAAAAGTAAGTCAGGGGAAATGGATAGAAAGTGTAATGGTGGTGATGAGCTGTTACGTGAAATAGAGTGGCCACACGGCCCCTGATGGTTTGGCACTTGAGTAAAGGCCTGAAGTCAGTGGGGAGCGTGCCATGCAGGTGTCTGTGAAGAGGGAACAGCAAGTGCAAAGCCCCTGGCAGGAGTGTGTTCACATCCTGGAGGAGCATCCGAGAGAGCAGTGGGGTAAGAGTGGGATGAGCAAGGGAGAGGTGCCTTGCTCAAAAGACTCTGGCCTTTTGTTTTGAAAACAGTTTGCATTGAGGCAAGGGAAGAAGCAGCTGGCAGGCTATTCAGTCATCCAGATGGAGTGATGGAGGCTCAGATGGTGGAGTAGGAAGAAGAAATTAGAATTTAGATATGTATATGCAGTATTTTAAAGTAGGGCCAACAAGATTTGCTGATGGATTGGAGCCTGGGTGTGAGGAAAAGAGAAAAGTCAGGGATGACTTGGAGGATGGAATTATCATTTAAAGAGATGGGGAATCCTAGAGGAGTATCAGTCTTAGAGGGGAAACATCTTAGAGGGGAGTTTGGCCTGGGGCACGTGAAGTGTAAAATGTCTATTACACATTGAAGGGACGATGTCAAGTAGGCAGCTGAAAATATGAGTCTTGAGTTCAGGGGAGCTCTTATCGTTGGTATTTTAAATGATAAGACCCATTGAGATGGCCAAAGGGGAGGGAGTTTAGATAAAAAATAAGTTTGAGAACTGAGACCTTGGGTCACTAGCATTAAGAGGGTGGGATAATGAGAAACCTAAGAAGACATGGCCAGTGAAGCAGTGGGAGAGCCAGCAGAGTGTGATGTCCTGGAAACCAGGCAAAGAAAACATGTTTAAAGAAAGGGTTGTAATCAGCTCTGTCAGATATCACTGACAAGTCCAGGATGATGAAAACTGATCATTACATGTAGTAAAAATTGTCTCTGATGCTTTTTACCCAAATGGCCTTGAATGAATTACCTGCCTCGTAGGGTGGTGGTGGTGAACTGTTTAAAAAGCATCTGCCTCACTCCCTGTCTGTTGGATAGTTTAAGGTGGATGTCATTGGTGACTTTAACAAGAGTAGTTTTCAGGGGATCCATGGGCACAAAAGCCTGATGGGAATGGTGGGTTCGAGTGAGAATGGGAAGGAAGAATGGGAGACAGCAGGTAGAGAAATGGGATGTTTATCCATGGGAATGTGGGGTCAAGAGAAAGTTGTGGTTTTTTTTTTCTCTCTGTCTATGGTTGGGAGAAAGTACACGGTTTACTTGCTGATGAGAACCATCCAGTATAGAGGATAAATTGATGATGTAGTTGGATGAGGATTGTGAGGTGTTTGGGTCGTAGATACCAAGTTGACTGAAATAACAAGATTTGTCCTTTGTTTTCCGCCCTCTCCTTCTCAGTCTTTCATTCATTTGTTTACCAAATAGTTATCAATGGTTCACAAGGTGCCAAGGTCTGAAGTAAGTTCTGGGTAGAGAATGATGATTAAGGGACGAATTAAATAGGAATGATCTCTACACTCTCATGAAGCTTTTAAATATATTTTTATTGATTTCAGAGAGAAAGGGAGAGGGAGAGGGAGATAGAAACATCAGTGATGAGAGAGAATCATTGATCGACTGCCTCCTGCGCACTCCACACTGGGGATCGAGCCCGCAACCTGGGCATGTGCCCTTGACCGGAATTGAACTATGACCTCCTGGTTCAAAGGTCGATGCTTAACCACTGAACCATGCCCGCCGGGCTCTCATGAAGCTTTTATTGTCTGATGGTGTTACGCTTTCTAAAAATACCAATAAGTAAATATAGACTGTGATTACAGCTTAGCAGGAAAAGTACAGAGTATTTTTCAGAGAAAGAATACCATGGAGATTTAGACTGGCAGCATTAGGAGGCCTCCGAGCTATAAACGGTGGCCATGATTGAGAGGAAGGGTGTTCCATGTAGAGGGAATAGAACATGCAGAAGCTCTGGGGCAGGGGACAGCTGGTGCTTTTGAGGATTTTAGAGGTGGCCAGTGTGGCCTAAGGGGTAGGCAGGAGCCAGGTCTAGCAGAGCTTTCTTGGCCATGAAGATTTTAGATTATATCCTAGGAGCAATGGGAAACCATTGAAACATTTTAATGTAGGAAATGACATGATTCGATTTGCATTGGGGAAAAAATACCTATCTGTGTTGCTGTGTCATGGTCAATGGATCAGTGGGGGCAACAGTGGAGAAAAAGAATACCAACTTAGGCAAATGATAGTATCTGTGGAAACATGTAGACTGAAATAGTTTTTCTATGAAAAAAATAGAATTGAGAATATCCTTCTTTTAGCAGAATTGGCTTTGAGTTTACCAGGTTTCTCAGCAGCTGTGAAGAGTATTTTCTTGTTAAAAATAATACCA
Organism: Myotis brandtii; assembly: GCF_000412655.1. Classification (NCBI taxonomy): domain Eukaryota; kingdom Metazoa; phylum Chordata; class Mammalia; order Chiroptera; family Vespertilionidae; genus Myotis; species Myotis brandtii. The sequence goes on along the minus strand of NW_005353696.1, from coordinate 417,889 downwards.
ATACAGAAGAGTCAGATGAAAATATCAGTGATTTCAGATTATTTAACAAAAAGATGAAAAGATTATTTACCAAAAATTGTGGTAACTTTGTGAAAAAATTTTTTAAATATATTTTATTGATTTTTTACAGAGAGGAAGGGAGAGGGATAGAGAGTTAGAAACATCGATGAGAGAGAAACATTGATCAGCTGCCTCCTGCACACCTCCTACTGGGGATGTGCCCGCAACTAAGGTACATGCCCTTGACCAGAATCGAACCCGGGACCCTTGAGTCCGCAGGCTGATGCTCTATCCACTGAGCCAAACCGGTCAGGGCCTTTGTGAAAAATTAAAAATAGTAAGACCATATTAATCTTTTTGTCCAGAAAAACTACTAGTGACACAATATTAGAGATAGAATCTAATAAGAAAACAGTAGAGTACATGAATATGTACCAAGAATAATTAATCTGTTTATATTTTAAATGTTCATATACTATAAAGAAACCTTAACATTTTTGCATTGATGTAGTGGATGTACATTATTTTCACTTTTTAAAAAAATATATTTTAGTGATTTTTTACAGAGAGAAAGGGAGAAGGATAGAGAGTTAGAAACATCGATGAGAGAGAAACATCGATTAGCTGCCTTCTGCACACTCCCCGGGGATGTGCCCGCAGCCAAGGTACATGCCCTTGACCGGAATCGAACCTGGGACCCTTGAGTCTGCAGGCCGACGCTCTATCCACTGAGCCAAACCGGTTAGGGCTATTTTCATTTTTTAAAATAAAGTAAATGTAATAATAGTTTATTGGTTAATAAATATTTCAAAAGTTCCCTTTTCTACTTTCAAAAGTGTCTTAGTTTGCATGATAAATTATATGGTTAGAGATGGAGGATCTCTACCAGTTGAGGGTCAGACTGATAAAAAAGTGGTCAAGTTTTAGAACAGGATGCATAATTTATTGTGCTCATTTAGGCTTTTCCCCGAAGAGATTTCTTAAAGCAGAAGGGCAGTTTTAATACCAAGTACTGCTATCTCAGGTCACCCACAACTCCAGGGTCATGAATTAACTTGTTCTGAGAACTCAAAAAAAAAAAAAAAAGAAGAAGAAGAAGAAGAAGAAAGAAAAAAAGAATAGAAGAAACAGAAGTTATTCCCTGTCTAGACAGTCTACTCGGGAGCATTCTGTCTTGGTTGTAATCCCAGTTTTCTTTCTCACACAGGCATTTATTAATGCTCTTTGGAGTCGGAAGAGGCAGGCCATCTTACCATCTGGAGTGTCTGCGCCTGGCTGACCTAAGCTTAACCTGCCAGTTTACGGGAGATGATAGACAACACCCAGAACAGCTGAGTAAGTAGATGCTGCTGTGCTTTGCTTTACAGCTTTAAAAAAAAAAAGTAAAATTTTTATAACTTTAAAAGTTTAAAATATTATGCATTTTAATTGGGTTCTTTAAATTTTTATTGTTGAATAATGATGGCAAGTATTATAATTCCAATAAGTAAATATTTATATGTAATGGGATCCCGGAAGAAATCCCCTAATGATTAAAAAAATTAATGAAAACATTTCCATACATAATACTTCAGCTATCAAGAGACATAGTGAAAATTTAAATGCATATATGAAAATCTAAAAGCATTCTCCTTAGTGCTTTATTTTACTTTTATATAATGAAATGCAAAATTATTGGTAAGGCAACTGTTCTGAATTTTTTAAATGCAACTCTCTATACAAAAAAATAATTTTTTAACACAGAATGTATTTTGGTTAACTTTAAATAAATACTGTGTTTTTTTTAAATAGAAATTGAATTTTAGTAGTTCTATTTGGAAATAATGATTTTTCCCCCCTGCTAATGTAGATAAGATCACAGACTCTCTGATTTAGCTTTGTTTCTGAATTGAAGACACTAGGGAAGAAGAGCATTTATTCTTTCTAATCAAAACATCTCTATGAAATCTAAAGAATTGAACCAGTTGTCTTGATAAAAATTGTTTCTCAGGATGGAAGTGATTATTACTCTTGTTACACCCATCGAAACTGTTTGGACAAAACTAGGAAACCATGAGGTTGTACCAGGATCTTGTTTTGGAATGCTAAGTTTAAAAACAATAGATACAGAAGATGTTTCCCACAACAGGGTTATTTGATTTTGGCTTGTATCTGTGCTGTCCAGTAGGGCAGTCGCTGGCCACATGTAGCTGTTGACATTTGATATGTGGCTAGTCCCAAGTGAGATGTGCTGTGCATAAAATACAACATTTCAGAGACTTTGTCTGTAGAAAAGGACTAATACTTTATTCATAATTTTTATGTGAATCACATATTAAAGGAATAATATTTTGGATATATGGGATTAAATAAAACATTAAAATTAATTTTACTTTTTTATATAACTAGTAGAAAGTTTAAAAATACTTGAGGCTTACATTATATTTCTAATGGACAGAACTGGTCTGTATCATCATATATAATCAACATTCTTAGTCCTTCATTACTCAGCGTTCTGTAGGCCTTAAACCTTCTCGTCTGCATATGGGTCAATTACTATAAATCTGCATTGTTTTAAGAAAGGATTCTTTGATTCATCAAATATTTACTGAGTACCTACGATGTGCCAGACAGCATTTTAGGCACTGGGATTCAGTAGTGAACAAAGTAAACAAAACTCTCTGTTTTTATGGAGTTGACATTCTATTGGAGAGACTAAAAATAAGTAAATAAGTGAGAGATATAATCTATTAGAAGGCAATAAGTTTTTTTGCAGAAAATATGAGAGAGAAGTTCAATTATATATAGGGTACTCAGGGAAGGCCTCACTGAAAAGGTAATATTTGAGTAAAGACTTGAAAAAGGTGAGAGAAAGAGCCTTATAGATATTTAGGGAAGAGTGTTCTAGGCAGAGGAAATAGCAAACGCAAAGATCTTGAGGCAGGCTTGTGTCTGTCTTGTTGGAATGGTAGAAGGAGGCTTGCCGTGAGTGATGGGTAGAGAAGAAGAAAGGAAATGAGAGCCGTGGTTATTGTAAGGATTTGGGCTTTGAGCGAGATGAAAGGAAATAGGGTTTGAGAAGAGAAGTGAGATGGTTTTCTGTTGGTGCTGCTGTGATTCTAATACTCTGAGGTGAGGGTGGGAGATTGCAAGAATACAGCAGAGAGGCCCAGCTCAGGGCTGCTGCAGTGACGCAGTTGAGTGGTGGTGGTTCCTGAGGCCATAACCAAAGGAAGTGATGGAATTCTAGGCAGATGCTGTTGTGAAATTACATATGGGATGAGAGAGAAAGAGTTGTATCACTGTTGACTCCGCTTTTGGCCTGAACAACTGAAGAATGGAGTGCCTTTTATTGAATTGGGGAGGATTGTGGGAGCAATAGATTTGAAGTAGCACCAGGAGCTCAGTTTGGGGCACATTAAATTTGAGATGCCTCCTCAGACATCTTAAGTGGGAAGGTCAAGGAATTCAGTGAGATAGAAGTCAAAGTCATTAGCATTTAAAACTCTGATAAGATTTGAGATCACCAACGGAGTGAGAGTAGGTAGAAAAAAGGAGACCCAGGGGCCACTGCAACATTCGGAGATCGGGAGATTCGACAAAGGTGACTGAGGAACGGGCCATAGGGTGAGAATTGGGATATTGTAGTCACCAAGGAAACACAGTGTTTCAGGGAAGCAGGAATAATCAGCCTTGTCAAATGCTGCTGGTAGGTTAGGTAAGATGGGAGTTGAAAACTGATCATTGGATTTAGCAACGAGGAGGTTACTAGTGACCTGGACAAGTGTTTCAGTGAAGTGGCGGAGACAGAAGCCTGAGTAGAATAGATTCAAGGGAGAATGGAAGGAAATGAACAGAAGAGGGTGAATATACAGACTCTCTTTTCGGGAACTGTGGAGTCACGAGGGGTCAAGGAAATTTTTGGTTTTAGTTTTTTCAACGAGAGAAATTAACCCATATTTTCTCAATGGCATGTATTAGAAAGATTTGAAGATCTTCTGAAATGACCCACCAGATTTGTGACACTTAAGACCTATGTGGGAAGGGTTAGTGTTTCCCCCCTAAGAGGATTTCATAGAATTGTGTTTTGTAAAGAATGTGTGTGTGTATGTGTGGGTAGGTTGGCATTGATTGTGTTAAAAGTTGCTTTTGTAATTGTTATGAAATTTGGCTTCATTTCTTCTTGCTCAGGGTCTGTATTCACATTCTGATAAAAACTTTAAGGAAGCAAATGTTAAACGATTTCACCTCAACTGGAAGAGTTGAGAAAACTAGTGTATGGGGGTAATTTATTTTCCTTTCCTTAAAGGAAGTTGCCAGAAGCATTGGGAGAAATTGAAGCAGAGACATGCCCAAGGTCACAAGACAAAACGTTGCTGGGATAACTGGGTCTTAGAGCTGATTCCCTAGCTGTGTGGAACACTTAATCTCTGCATTTCAGTTCCAACCGGTAAAAAAGGAGGATAATATGTGTTCTACCTACAACACGAGGTTTTTATGAGGATCAAATGGGATAGTAGGTGAAAGAGCTTCCTCAGCTATAAAGCATTCTATACATATTAAGTAATAGTGTTAAAAGCAAGTTAGGCTTAAGGATATTGTGACAGTTTTTGTAATAACTAGAGATAAATGGAATGTAACAAAATCTGGGTTGAGAATAACTACAATACATAATACTAATAGAGGCTTCCAAGAATTTGCCTTTTGTGTATGTCAAGCTTTGTTAACAACACCACAGAGTCGATCATATTTGGGTCATCATAGAGTTTTGTGGTTAAAAGCCATGGAGGAGATCCAAATAATCAATCAGTTTATCCCCTAGGAGCCTCAGAATTACTGAACATCTGACTATTTTGGCAATTAATGTTAGTTTGCTGAAACTCTGTGGAATAGCCGCTCTCTTAATGGAAAATATTCAAGTTATGATGATAAATTTTATGTCAAACTTGAGAGCATTTCTATATTTGATACTTGAAGTGAAACTATAGTCATACTTTATTTTCATAAGAGATTGTTATGGGAAATTGAGAAATTTAAAATAGGTAGCCAAGGTCACTCCCATTAAAGATGATGTGAAGATGATGAGTGATATAAAACAAGTATAAAACTGGACAAAATTGACAAAAATAATCATTTTTGGGCACCGGGAAGGCAGATAATAATTATGCTGGTGCTTGGGTAGAAGAGTGTTCCCCCAACACTGTTCCCCCAATCCCAACTCAGTTGGTAGGAACTGCAGTTTTGCCAGCTTACACTTTTTACCAGAAGTGAGGGACTTTGTAGTGGAGGCTGGGGTTGTGGGTGAATACCCCACAGCTTTGCTGGCTAAAACTGGCATACTCAGTTTACAATGAATAAGAAAAACCTCCAGCTTTGCTATATCACGTTTGCAGTCCTGTTTTGGGGCCACCAGGCAGAAATTGAACGGAGAGAGCCTGGAAATGAGAGAACTGTAGAAGCATTGTGATGAGCTCTCCACACATCTGTGGCAACTGCTAAACGTTGCATATCCAGGGGCGACAATCACACAACAAGTGAAAGCCAAGGGAGGCCTCTCAAAAGCTTGGGTGCGCCCTAGCCGGTTTGGCTCAGTGGATAGAGTGTTGGCCTGTGGGCTGAAGGGTCCTGGATTCGATTCCAGTCCAGGGCGCGTACCTCGGTTGCAGGCTCTATCCAGTGAGCCACACCAGCCAGGGCTATAAAATATATGTTTGATAAAGGATTTTTATCTAGAAAAACTCAATCATAAGAGAGCAATCCCATTTAAATATGTGCAAAAGATTTGGATAGACATTTTACTGAAGAAGGTACATGAATGGCAGATAAGCACAGGAAGAGTTTTAACATGTCATTTGGGAAATGCAAATTAAAGCCAATAATAAGATATTACTTTACACTCACTCTAATGGATATGATTAAAAAGACTATAATCCATATGTTTGTTGGCAAGAATGTGGAAACACCAGAATCCTCACACATTGCTGGTAGGAATATAATATGATGTAGCCATGTTGGAAAACAGTTTTGCATTTCTTTAAAAGTTCAACATATATTTAAGCAATTCCATTCCTAGATATCTAATCTAATAATAGACAAAGATTGAAATTGACCATACCTTCCCTACGCCTCCCATTGGCTAATCAGTGAGATATGCAAATTAACCGCCAACAAAGATGGCGGCTAATTTGCATACTGCAGGCAGATCCCGCTGTACCGCCCAAGGCGAGATCCGGGCCTGCCGTGTCTTGGACGGGGTGGGCGGGGCTGGCAGGACGAGCGGCAGCGTGATTCGTGAGAGGGCACAGGTTGGGGTGAGGGACCCCCCTTCCCTGCCAGTGCACAAATTTTTGTGCATGGGCCTTCTAGTGCTGTAATAAAAGATAACAGAATATGCCCAGAAAAAGAATGTTCATAGCAGCTTTATTTGTGACTAGAGGCCACGTGCGTGAAATTCATGCACAGGTAGGGTCCCTAGGCCTGGCCAGTGATTAGGGCTGATCTGGCTGCCAGCTGGGGCCTTCCTTTGTTTCGTGCCGCTCCCTGGTGGTCAGCACACATCATAGCGAGCGATCGAACTCCTGGTCTCCCGAACTCCCAAGGGGACACTTTGCATATTAGCCTTTTATATACAGTGGGGCCTTGACTTACGAGTTTAATTCGTTCTGAGACCGAGCTCATTAAGGAGCTCATTAACTCAAATTACTCTGTCAACTCAATGCAAAAAATCGGCCGAGAGACAGCTGGTATCTCAAAAAAGTCGTTAGTCGGGACACTCGTAAGTCAAGGCCCCACTGTATATAGATAGATTGCTCAGCAATGAAAAGGAGTGGACTCTTGATATATAGATATACAACAACATGGGTAAATCTCAAAATAATTATGTTGCATGAAAAACTCAGACTTCCCACCCACCCTCCTACCCCCCACCCCTCCAGGGACCATACTGTCTGATTCCATTTAGGTGAGATTCTAGAAAATGCCAACTAATATATAGTGACAGAGAGCAGATCAGTGGTTGATAGCTTAGGAGAGGAGGAAGAAGAGGATTCCAAGGAGGGCACATGAAACACTGGGGATGATGTATATAATCATTTTCTTGGCTATGCATGATAGTTTCATGGGTATATACACATGCCTAATTATATATTTTAAACATGTGCAATTTACTATAAAACAATTACACCTTAATGAGGTTATTTTAAAGATTGTTCCCATTCAAAAACCAACAAACAAAAAACTTCACAGCAGCATTATTCACAATAGATAGAAACTAGAAGCAATCCAACTGCAACAACTGGTGAATGAATAAAACACACAATGGAATAATATTCAGCCACGAAAAAGATGAAGTCCTAATTCATCCTACTCATACATATGACAACATGGGTGAACCTCAAAAACATTATACCATATGAGAGAAGCAGAAACAAAAGACTGTATATTGCATGATACTGTTTTATATGACATTTTAGAAAAGGCAAACCACAGATCAGGTCAGTGGTCCCTGGGGCCAGAGGTGGGAGCAGAGATTGGCTGTAAATAGGTACAAGGAAACTGTTGGGGTGATGGAAGTGTTCTTGGTCATAGTTGTGCAGTTGTGTAAATTTACTAAAAGTCACCTAAATAGTTGACTTTCATGGCATATAAGTTATATCTCAATAAAGCTGTTAAAAATGGGCGGCCACTAAAAAATTTAAATTATCTTCAACATAACATAACTTGCTTGCCTCAATTTCCTCACCTGTACAATGGGGATTTCTAAAACAGTCCTACCTCAGAGGGTTGTTGTGAAAATTAAGTGAATTAATATATGTAAACTGTTTTCAATAAATGCTAGCTATAATGAAAACCAGGACAGCACACTGACATTTTTATCAAATTAGCTCAAATTAATGGATAATATATTTCCTTCTAATTAATATTGCTTTAAAAATACCAGAATACAGTTTTGCTAGTAAGCAAGACATGGAACGCAGGATGATGACTCATTGCCAACGATCATTAAGATCTTGTCTTGAGGTTTTCTTCCTTTACAATGCAAGCAATTCAGCCTTTCTATTACTTAGGACTCAGGGGTCCTCAAACTACGGCCCGCGATCCACATGCAAATACAAATATTGTATTTGTTCCCGTTTTGTTTTTTTACTTCAAAGTAAGATATGTGCAGTGTGCATAGGAATTTGTTCATAGTTTTTTTTTAAACTATAGTCCGGCCCTCCAACGGTCTGAGGGACAGTGAACTGGCCCCCTGTTTAAAAAGTTTGAGGACCCCTGGTTTAGAATGATGGTTTTATGTTTAATAACTATTAACACTCCCTTCTGGAAGAAATGGTAGTTTCTTATATTAATATTCTGTCCGTGTAAAGTAGTTCAGATGTGTAGTGGTAGGTTGCCTTCACCTTTCAGGTCTTCAGGGAGGAAATTGATGAGAGCTTAACAGCTTTGTATCTTTTAAGGACAAAAAAGACACATCCTTCTAGGCCTGGGGCGTCCACTCACCTGTCCCCAACCCCATATATGTGAAGGCATCAGGGAATCTGGGCATAGAGTGCAACCAAGAGAAAGTAACCCTCTGGGGCACTTTCCAACTGGCGCCGGCCATGTTCCACACTTGACTAGGAGTCAGGCTCCCTGGGGTTAGTGACTTCGTGCCTTTGCTCCGGCCTGTCCTCATATATAAAATAGGAGATTGAATTTAACTTCCTTAGGTAAAAACAAGTATCTTCAGGTAGAAAATTAACAGTACTTAATTTTAATGGAAAAAAAAATCAACCACCTAGAACATTTTGCTCACGATTCTACCCAAGTTCATGCAAATACGTACACAAATTTATTTCAGAAACCAATTTCTTGACTGAAATTCATCAAGCCATTTTTCCCAAATAAGGTACCAGCTATTTAACCAAATTCTACTTTTTCTTCTTTCCCCTTTCCCCAGTGCAAATTTTTTATTCAATAAAGACTTATGGAACACTCATATTTGTCAGTCATTCTGAAGAGAAGACATACATACCTGCAAGAATAAATGAAGGGTTATGACATAAGCATGACATATGCATGACATATGCTTGGGGATAAATGAAGGCGACAATTTACTATTTTGGAAATTGAATTATTTCTGCTTTGTCTTTTTGAAAGAAGTACTTCAGTAACAAGTGATCCATGGTGCACAAAATAATAACCTTTTTTTTTGGGTACTTTTTGAGAATATTGAAAAATAATTTGGACAATAACTCCTCTTTCTTATGGAAAGTTTTGCCCACTATTCACTTTCCTGTTTTGTTTTTAATGATCATGAATATGTAAACCAAAATTACTGCCTAAACTATTGCTTTGAAACTACATCAAAACAATAGAAGTTAAAAATAGGTTCTACCTACTGCTTCAGACTTATCCTTTAGTCACTAAAGGATAGTCAGATACGGGATCTGATCCTGCTTTAAATGTATTCTTGGTTGAGCTACCCTGAGGGAGTAAGTTGCTGAAGACAAGGAAGTACCTACCCGCTCCAGTGCTGTGAAACTCAGAAATAACTTCTTGGGCTTGTGTGCCAGCGACGGCAGTTTCCTTTTGTGCCACAAGAGGGAGTGCCTACGTTGTCGCTAACCTGAATTGAGGTCTGAATTTCCTTCTAAAATGCGCCTGAAAAGTTAGGATCCAGTGGGTTGCTGGGAAAATGTGAAAGAAAAAGGTTGTTGTTGTTTTTTTGACTGTGTCAAGGGAAAGAGGCACTTGAAACATAAAGGGATGAAAAGGAAGAGCTTGTGACTGAAATTCCTTTAAGATAGGAAAGCTTTTGCTGAACATAGATCACTGCAGATTTTATTCCAGGTAAAACAACCTTGTTTTTGGCCTGTATTTGAGAATTTTGATTTTTTAATTTTGTTTTTCCCCTTCTTTACAACTGTCTATAAATCTTTTATACCAAACAATTATAGAACACAAAATTTAATGGTTGTTTTTTAATTCTCACCTAAGGATATGTTTATTGATTTTAGAAAGAGAGAAAGAGAGAAACATCAACATCAATTGGTTGTCTCCCATATGTGCCTGACTAGGGTTCAAGCCCACAACCCGAAACCTAGGTATGTCCCCTGACAGGGAATCGAACCCACAACCTTTGGTGTACAGGATGGCACTCCAGACAACTGAACCACCTGGCCAGGGCCAAAGTTTAGTTTCTTAGTACTAGTCCTGAATGATTAATATTGGTTAAAGGAAAATTGGATTGTTTGTGCTCTCGATGCCTTGGATCTGTACAAAACCTTTTTACCTTAAATTAGTAAATTAGGAAATCTTTGAGTTTTTTCTTCCTGGCCCCTCCCTACACTTTTTTCCCTTTGTTTCAGCTTCTGAATTCTTTTATCTGATGTTTTATTGTCATGCACTGCACAGAAGGTTGGGTGAGAACATGGGAAGACTTTGTTTCTGTCAAGTAGGGACATGGGAATAATTTTAATATACTTTGAAATTTGAGATGATGATCAGAGCTAAACAGAGTGAAGTTGGCACTAGTGGAATTATTCTAATTTAGGGAAATAGTTTTAAGTCAGCTCTGTGAATGATTCATGTCAATGTGTTGTTTTATTTAAATTATCTAGGACATCTTTTTATTTTGCTAGCATTTGTATACAAAAATCATGAGCACATTGTGTTTTACCTAATTAAAATTATTCTTTAGCATATTTTTGTGTTGAAGAATGTTGGAATTTAGAAAGAACAATCCTAGGCATCCTTGTTTACTCTGAATCCTACTTTTAGAAATTTTCTCTGAGGCGTGTTCCTGGTTCACAATCAGATTGCCTTAATTCAAATTATGGCGCCACTATGTTTGAAACTTGACAAAAGCAAAGTTATCCATGTAAACTTACTCTTGTTCCTTTGAAATCTGGTAATTTCTTAAGCAGGAGAAAGTGAACTGGAATTGCTATAGAAATGACACAGGATTTTATCTATGTAGTAGCCAATTTAAAATGATCATTGCTGGTACGCTGTAAGGAGTTACCAGCTTGTAAATACTTTTGAGATCACAACATTAAAAAAAGAAAGAATATAAAAGAGAAAGGAACTCTGTAGCTCTATTTTCTTTTTTTTGCTTCTACCACGAAATTTGTTCTTATTTCAAAATGTGATGACATCATGATAATCTGTTGTCCACATGAATGCCGCCCATCCTGCTTATTGTGGTAAAAAGAAGGTAGAGAGTAGATGATATAGGGGCAAGTTGTTCCTTTCTTTAAAGTTACTTTTTAAAATTATGGAATACTCCAGGCATATGAAGAAAGCATAAGGAAGATTATGGAATTAAGATGTTATGTGGTTATTAAAACATTATGTGTATTCTTCCACCAGCCTGTCCCCCTTTCTACTGTACAGAGGTAACTATCCTGTGTTTGGTGTCTTTACACTTTTACTAAGTACATACAGATGTATTCCTAAACATAAACAGAACGGCAATACATTTTTTTACCTTCTTAAATTTCTAAGTGTACAGTACATTATTGTTAACTCTAAGCACAGTGTTGTACAGCAGATCTAGAACTCTTTCATCTTGCAGGACTGAAACTATACACTCATTCCCCCTGACAGCCATCATTCCACTTTGAGCTTCTATGGGTTTGACTACTGTAGCTACCTCATGTAAATGGAAATCATGCAGTATTTGTTCTTCTGTGATAGGCTTATTTCACTTAGCATAATGTCCTCAAGGTCCATTCGGGTTGTCGAATATAACAGGATTTCCTTCTTTGTAAAGGCTGATTAATATTCAGTGTATTCATATGCCACATTTTCTTTATCCATTCATTCGTGGATAGACATCTAGGTTGTTTCCACGTCTTGGCTAATACGAATAATGCTGCAATGAACATGGGGTGCAAATACCTCTGAGACCCTGCTTTCAATTCTTTTGGATTGAATATACCCAAAAGTAGAATTGCTGGATTATAATAGTTCTATTTTTAATATTTTAAGGAACGTCCATATTGATTCCCCTAGTAGCTGTACCATTTTACCTTTCCTCCAACAATGCATAAGGGTTCTGATTTCTTCACATCCTTGCCAACACTTGTTATTTGTTTATTCATTTATTTTGGATAATAGCCATTCTAACAGGTGAGACGATATCTCATTGTGGTTTTGATTTGCATTTCCCTGATGATTCTGAGCATCTTTTTATATACTTTTGGCTATATGTATATTTTGGTCTATTCAAGTCCTTTGCCCATTTTTAAATCATTTTGTTTACTTACTATTGAATTGAATTGTAGGGGTCTTTATGTATTATGGATATTAACATGGCCATAATTATATAGTCATATGCAGTTTGCAAATATTTCCTCCCATTCTGTGGATTGTCTTTTCAGTCTGTGTTGACTGTTTCCTTTGCCATGCAAGAGTTTTTTAGTTTTATGTAGTCCCTCTTGTTTAGTTTAGGTTTTTTTTTTAATGTCTCAGAATTTTTTTTTAATTTATTGTCTCAAGTTTTACATATGTCTCCTTTTTCCCTGCTACACCTCCTTC
>NW_005353696.1:359369-405020 GCF_000412655.1 Myotis brandtii | reverse complement strand
CTTAGCATAATGCTCTCCAGTTCCATCCATGCTGTTGTAAATGGTAAAAGTTCCTTCTTTTTTATAGCGGAGTAGTATTCCATTGTGTAGATGTACCACCGTTTTTTAATACACTCATCTGATGATGGGCACTTAGGCTGTTTCCAAATCTTAGCTATTGTAAATTGTGCTGCTATGAACATAGGGGTGCATATATCCTTTCCAATTGGTGTTTCAAGCTATATTACCAAACCACGGTTCTCAAAACTGCCTGGTACTGGCACAAGAACAGACATATAGACCAGTGGAACAGAACAGAGAACCCAGAAATCGACCCAAGCCATTATGCTCAATTAATATTTGACAAAGGAGGCAAAAGCATACAATGGAGTCAAGACAGTCTCTTCAATAAATGGTGTTGGGAAATTTGGTAAGATAAGGCAAAAAAATGAAACTGGATCACCAACTTACACCATACACAAAAACAAACTCAAAATGGCTAAAGGACTTAAATGTAAAACGGGAAACCATAAAAATCCTACAAGACTCCATAGGCAGCAAAATAGCAGACATATGTTGTAGCAATATCTTTAGGGACACAGCTCCTAGGGCAATGGAGACTAAGGAGAAAATAAACAAGTGGGACTATATCAAAACATCAACAGAACAACAAGAATGCCCACTGCATAGGAGAACATATTTGCCAATGATATTTCAGATAAGGGTTTAATCTCCAAAATTTACAGAGAACTCATACAACTTAACAAAAGGAAGATAAATCCGATCAAGATCCGATCAAAAAATGGGCAAAGGACCTAAATAGACACTTTTCGAAAGAGGACATGCAGAAGGCCGAGAGACATATGAAAACATGCTCAAAATCACTAATCATCCGAGAAATGCAAATCAAAACAACAATGAGATGCCATCTCACACCTGTCAGAATGGCTATCATCAACAAATCAACAAACTTGACAAGTGCCTGCGAGGATTTTGGAGAAAAAGGAACCCTCCTGCACTGCTGATGGGAATGCAGACTGGGGCAGCCACTGTGGAAGACAGTATGGAGTTTCCTCCAAAAATAGTTTTTGTTGCAAGATCAATCCCCATAAACCTTTCCCGTTATGTTTTCTGCTAGGAGTCTTATAGTTTCAAGTCTTAACGTTTAAATCTTGGACCCATTTTGGGTTGACGGTTGTGTATGTTATACAAGAAGAGTCCAATTTCATTCTTACGCATGTATGTGAATATCCAGTTTTTCTTATTGAAGTTGAATGTCCGTTCCCCTTTGTGTATTCCTGGTGCCCTTATTCAAGATCAGTTGACTGCATAGGCGTGGATTTATTTCTGGGCTCTCTGTTCTTTCCATTGGTCTACATGTCTCTCCTATGCCTGTACCAATTTCAGAAGAGTAGCTTTAATACTGCTTGAAGTATTTGTTGGAATTCACCAATGAAGTCATTGGCTCTGGGCTTTTCTTTGTTGGGAAGTCTTACTGATTCATCCTACTTACTAGTTGTAGATTTGTTCTCATTTCCTATTTCTTCATGATTCTGTCTTGGTTAGTTGTATGTTTGTAGGAATTTATTTCTTCTAGGTTACCCAATTTGTTGGTATGTAGCTATTTATTATCTTTTTTTATTTCTGCGGCATTAGTTATTATATCTGCTCTTTCATTTCTGACTTTATTGAGTCCTCTCTTTTTACGTAGTCATTGTCAAAGTTTGTCAATTTTGTTGATCTTTTCAAGAAAACAACTTAGTTTTGTTGATTTTTTTCTATTGTCTTTCTACTCTACTTCATTTATTTCTCCTCTGATGTTTATTATTTCCTTCCTTTTGCTAACTTTAGGCTTAGTTTATTCTTCCTTTTCTAGTTCATTGCATAAAGTTAGCTTGTTTATTTGGGATCTTTCTTTTTTTTAATTGTAGGTGTTTACTACTATAAACTTCTCTCTCAGTATTGCTTTTGTTGCATCCCATAAACTTTGGTATGTTGTGTTTTGTTTTCATTCCTCCCAAACTACTTTCTGATTTCCCTTTTGATTTCATCTGTGACCTATTGGTAGTTCAAGAGTGTGTTGTTTATTTCCCAAATGTCGTGAATTTTCCAGTTTTTCTTCTGCTACTCATTTCCAGTTTCATTCCATTGTGGTTGGGAAAGATACTTGGTATGCTTTTAATCTTCTTAAATTTGTGCAGTATATGTTTTCAAACAAAATATAAATCATATTTGTTGAAAGTTTATAAGTTCTGGAACTTTTGAGTTAAATAAGATAAATGCCAAGATTCCTTTTTTTATTAAAATTCAAGGCAATTAAACAAATATACTACACATGTATTCTGTGAAGACAATGTTTTCTACATCGAGCAGCACTTCATAGTCAACATGGCTTGCGTGGTACCTGACTGAGCAGATTCTTTAAAATAGTCACTATCTGTACCCCTACGTTTTCTCTGATTTACCTTTTTTTATGGTAAAAAAAAATAGTACACAAAGCCTGTCGGGTATGAAGGGAAGTCTGCATGGCTCTTTCACGTCTGCGTGGATTCTGGCAATGGTATTTGCTAAGTGAAGAATGAAGGCTGGCTTGTCATGTGCTTTCACAGAACACCCAGGGCTCCAGGCCAAACCATTTAGCCTTTGTCTTTTTTCTTGCATAAGACTGCCTATTTTTCACTTCAAATGGAAGTGTTAGGCACTTCAGAGATGTTTGTTTTGTCACATGCATGCCATCTGTGGTCTCTTGGCATCTTCCGACAGGTTCCCAAATGGACCAAAGTGTCTGTTGGTCAGCGTCCAGAACGGCCAGGATCCTAGCCTGTGTGTGTGGCGTAACCAGTGCTGCAGCACACACTTAAAGTCCTCTACGTGGTGCCGTGGGCTCAGTTTTTAAAAGTTTAAATAAACCCTTTATTTAAAATAATTTTTGATTTGAGGAAAAGTTGCAAAGGTAGTAGAGAGTTCTCATATGTTCCTCACCTAGTTACTCCAATCGCTGACTCTTACATTGTTATATTTGTCAAAATTAAGGAACAAACATTGGTACATTGCTATGAACTAAAATCTAGACTTCACGCAGGTTTCACTAATTTTTTCCCTAATGTCCTTTTTCTGTTCCATGATCTACCTGGCATATCATGTTACATTTTGTCATCATGTCACCTTAAT
Organism: Myotis brandtii; assembly: GCF_000412655.1. Classification (NCBI taxonomy): domain Eukaryota; kingdom Metazoa; phylum Chordata; class Mammalia; order Chiroptera; family Vespertilionidae; genus Myotis; species Myotis brandtii. The sequence continues at coordinate 401,870 of NW_005353696.1, read as the reverse complement.
TTCCTCTGGCCTGTGACAGTTTCTCAGACTTGCCTTGTTTTTGATGACCTTGCCGGTGTTGAGGAATGCTGGTAGAATGCCCCTCAGTTTGGAGTTTTCTTATGTTTTTCTGATTATTAGATTGGGATTTTTTGAGAGGAAGGTCACCGAGGTGAAGTGACATTCTCATCCCACTCTGTGAAGGGAACTTGAAATCGACATGACTTACCTCTGATGATGTGACCTTGGTCACCTGGCCAAGGGAGCGTTTGCCAGGTCCCTCCACCGTCACTTTATCCCTACCCCCTTTCCCTACTCTACTCTTTGGAAGTAAGTCACTGAGCACAGTGTAGACTCAATTTAAGACTTTTTTTGAAAATATGTTTTAAAAATTGATTTCAGAGAGGAAGGGAGAGAGAGATAGAAACATCAATGATGAGATAGAGTAATTGATAGGCTGCCTCCTGCATGCCCCACACGTGGGGGCGGGGCGGGGCGGGGCGGGGTCTAGCCCACAACCTGGTCATGGGCCTTGGCTGGGAATCAAACTGTGACCTCCTGGTGCTCAACCACTGAGCCACGCCTATCAGGCATCAATTTAAGAATTTCGTTCATTGTTCGTTCTACCTGTATCCTGTTGTATTTGAACCATGGCTATAATTTATTTCTGTACTCTGTATAAATTTTGTATTTAAAGCCTTAGGAATTGATAAAAATTGCCTACGGCCCAAGAAGGATTTGACATAGTTAGCTGTGTTGAATCCTCCAGTCCTTATATATTTGGTTTATGGGCTTTACTTTAGAATCTCCATACCCTGCACACTGCATCCTTGTGCCTCTGGCTCACTCTGTCCTGCTCAGGTGGCTGCAACTGGTGCATTATTCTTCTAGCATAAGGAAGCCTCGTCTTTCTTTACTGTTGGGGAAGGAAGTTTAGCGTAAGAACATTCTATCCATACTGAAGCTTATCTAATCAATATACCAAAATAGGTTTATTCTAATGAATTTGATGGAAGTTTTTCTCTGTATGAAATGGCCTTAAAGATTTATGGGTTTTTTAATGCTTTCTGACACATATCCTGACATCATAGCAGGTGGTTTAGCCCTCCACACACCTCTGCTACCTATAAAGTAGCCGAACCTTAGAAGTTCAGATTACAGATTGCTCATTGTTTTTGTATTTTTAATGAGGTGAAATTCTCAATGAATTTGATTATTTTTGGCTGATTACTCTTTTGTGCTCAACTCAAATGACATGATTTGCATTTTCACTTCTAGTCCATTCCTAAATAAGAATGAAAGAATAAATTACTGTTTTAGCATATAATAAGAATGTTCTTGAAATTATAAATATAACTAGAGGCCTGGTGCATGGATTTGTGCACTGGTGGGGTACCTCGGCCTGGCCTATAGGGATCGGGCTGAAACCGGCTCTCTGACATCCCCCGATGAGTCCTGGATTGCGAGAGGGTGGTTCTCAGGTGACACACCCTGAAATCGGGATCCCTCTTCTCTGGTTCTGGGTGAGTCACCTGAGAACCGCTGCTGCCAAGTCACCATAGCTCAGCAGCTCCTGCATTGAGTGTCTGCCCCCTGGTGGTCAGTGTGCGTCATAGCTACCGGCCAGTCGGCCGGTTGTGTAGGCTTTTTTATATATATAGATGTTGAATCATCATCTTATGTGCTCTAAGGTAACTTACTGTTTGAAAAAAACAAACTAATAAAGTTTATGATGCCAAAAATGACCAATTTTGCAAATCCACATTTGCAGACATTTAATTTCATCCGTAGTTGCCAATTAAGGTTTCACTAAGGTGGACCAGTTAAGGTCTATTTCCAAAATGTTAGAACATCATGTTCCTTCTCATTATTGTGCACTTATTTAAGAAATTATTTTGCGTGAGACAGAGTATTTTGTCTTTGTCAGTGTTAGAATCCAGTACTGGGGGAAAAGTCCCCCCCCCAAAAAAATACATTCAGAGGGCTCATTTCATGGTTTCTTGGTATGACGACTCAAAAACAGAATAGTGCTTTTAATCAGCCACAGGGGAAATCCTTCCCCGGGCCCCTCATTTCTGCTTTCAGTCACTCAACAGATTCTTAAACTCATCTTGGGGATTCCCACATGTGCTAAAAGAAGCCGCCTGTAAAGTTTTCATATATGTGAAGAACGTCGCGCAGTGTTAGTGCTGCACACATCCGATAACCCCGTTGTGAGGGCCGTTTAGTGTCCTGTTAGTTTTGACATTACTCATTCTTTTTTCTAAGTGTGCATGTGCGAGATTGGGAAAGGCCGAGCATGGTGAAACGAAGTATAAAAAATCAGTTTGTTCTCAGGTAGGTTAAAGGCCTATGAAGCATCAGCCCCCTGGCTGTTTCCTGGCTCTTTTTTCTGCAGTGAGCAAAGAAAACGACGGGGCTTCCGAGGCAGGAGGCCCGTACCTGCCCTTTCTGCATCGGGGTGCCCTCCCGGGGAGCTGCAGGCCCCGTGCTGCACGCGGGGAGTTGGGCATGTTTTCACTGCTCAGACCTGGCAGGGGTGCTTCCCCGCAGCCACTGTTCATTCGGTTTCTTGAAGTGATCTTTAAAAAGGTGATAAAGGTTGAGCCGTGTTGGGGGAAATATCCTGGGATGAAGAGCCATGGCCTGTCATGTGGAAGTACCAGTAGAATCCTCGGAGAAAGTCCGTCAAAAACCATCTGTGTGGACCACCTGTGCCGGGCCTGGACCTTCCTGAGCTTCTGGGAGAGGATCCATGGCTTCTGTGGGGACAAGGTTACATGTACACGCCTGTTTGCTCAGTCTCCCTGTCCCCCCAGGAACATGGGGGAAACCCCAGCAGCAAACCCCTGCCACCCACTCACTGTACGGCCCTGCAAGCACACTTGCAAAGTTTAGTACCAAATGGAAGTCTTCTTAAGTGACAGGAAGGCTGGTAACTGGTAGAGAGAAAGCAGAGTCCCTGGGTGTCTGCCTGGCCTCCTTGCAGCGTGATGCCAAGCGTCAGTGGGGGTGCTCCTTTGGACAGTGCTCCAGAGATAGGACCGATGGCGGGAAAGGGCAGGAGCAAGGCTGTGTTTCCCTTCAGGCATCGAGAAGTCCTCCAACCCCCATCCACAGCCAACACACAAACAGAAGATAGTTTCTCTTGAATTTGCCTGGTTCTCGCAGGCCTTTACATCTAAAAAAGCACTTAATGTATTTTCATGAAAAACTGATTTTTTTATGTTCTTATGCCAAGAAGATTCAGCGTTGTAAGGATGCTTTAAAATTGTTGTCCTGCTTTTATTTCCCCCCTTTGAATTTTGCTGCTTCTCTAAAATCCCCTGTATTTTTCCTCTGGTTGTAAAATTTCCAGAAATTTTACATTGAAACCACTGTCTGTTTGCCTGTCTGTGCTTTTCAGTGGACTCGAGCCAGTCCTCACGTCCCTGCTCTGTGCTGGTTGCAGGAGCGCCCCATGGGCTGCCTCATGGATCCCAGTCCATCCCTGTCCTGAGGGAGGCTGTCTGCAGAACCAGACTGCATCTTAGGGACGGTTTCTGGGCTGCACAGGGATTATCTGTTTCAGTACTGTTTTTTGTTTTTTTTCAGCTTTGTCTCTCTTTCTAACGCTATGATCCAGAAATCACAATCTTAATATCAAGCTATCTTATCTGTTTTGGATTTAGTCCAAACTCAGAGCATCTGGAAGTGGGCTTGACTCCTACCCTAAGTTAACATCAATTCTTTAAACAAACATTTGTTACATGCACATTTCTTAAAAATGTGTTTTCATTGACTAGAGAGAGAAACATTGATGTGAGAAAGGCATTGATTGGTTGCCTCCTGTACACACCTCAATCGCGGATGGAATTCACAACCTGGGTATGTGCCCTGGCTGGGAATCGAACCCACAACCTTTTGTTGTAGGGGACAGTGCTTCAGCCAACTGAGCCACCCAGCCAGGACTATTACGTGCTCACTTTGAGCCAGGTTCTGTGATGAGATGGGGGTACAGAGATAAAAAGGCCAGTGCTGTCTTCAGTAAGCTTCCAGTCTCCTGAGATACAGGGCGTGCAGTGGGGGTGCCGCTCGGATCATGAAGCAGCTGGGAGGGCCTGCAGCCCTGACACTCAAGGCCAATCGTTCCAGAGGAACTGACAGGACCAACTTGAGGTTACGGTTTGTTCAAGAAAATTTCTCTAACAGTTTAGTTATGAATATGTGTCAACGTTTTAGTACAGTTTTTGCAGTGCAAGGAAGAGGCCCCTGGTGGATTCACTCTTGGTAGGGACATATTATAGGAGAAAAGAAAGATTAAATCATCATTAAAAGTCTTTAGACTCTTACTTAGAGTTGACAGTCAGCTGGGTGGATGGTAATGACTTCTCCGGAACAAGTCTTAATCTTCTTAAAGTTCATTAGAAAACTGCCTTAGAAAAAAACAACACACATTTCATCTGGGATGCTGTTTGTTTCTTCCCACAAGGGTAGCATGAATTAGAGAGCAGGCAACTGGCTTCTCTGCTCCAGACCAGGATCCGGCCAGTTTTGCTCTTACAGGTTCAAGGTCACAGTGGAGTGCAGTGAAGTTGCCAGGGGTCCGTGGGGGGAGGTCTTCGTAACCTCAGCCGAGAGAGTTTGGAGATTTTATCCTGAGGGCACTGGGACCCGCCGAGGGGGGGGGTTTAAAGCTCATCCCTCAGCATGGGCCGTGCACTAGCCAGTGAGGTTGGAGCCGCAGGGAGAGAGGGTGGCAGAATAGTGTCATTGTCCCGGGAAAAGGGATGCGGGCCTTGAGTGCAGCCTGTCTCTTCCTCTGCCTCCAGTCTTCCCTCCCCCTCCCTGGTGGGAGCTGGAGTGGAGTGTTATAATTTAGATGATGACTGTTCTTACCACAGTAAAAGAGAGATTAAGTTCTTAAGAGGGTGATGAAAAGAAGGTAGAGGAAGCAGCCACACGGAGAGAGCTCAGAGAAAGGAGTCAGGGCCCTTGGTGGGGGGAGAGGGAGGCGGGTTCTGCCTCCTCTCTGGGCCCAGGTGCCCCGCCCCCTCCATCTCTCGCTGGTTCCATCTGTGTCCTGAGGTCCCAGAGGCAGTTTGAGAAAGCAGGTGCTGCAAGGTCCCTTCCTGCCGGCTCAGAACCTGCTCCAAGCCACCTTCTCCCCATTCTGTTCCTCTAAGCAGGCCCAGGACCAGCCCAGGTTCGAAGGAGTGGAGAAACAGATTTCACCTTGTGATGGGAGGACAGTCCCTGTCTCATTGCAAAGGAGTGTGGACAGAGGGAGGCATTTAAAAAACACACAAGCAGTTTTAGAACCATGGAATCACCTGACCCCAGCCTTGGCCTTGAGGCTGTTGTCCGTCGTTCCTGCTCTAACTTACTGCTAATTACATACGATTCTGCCCTTCTTCAGAAATCTGTCCGGCTGACTCTACTGCAGCCTCCGCCAGTGCATGTGCGGTGGTTAAAACAGACCCTTCAGGGGGGCCCTTGCCCCAGGTTGCACACCTGTTGGCATGTGGTGACCTGTGCTGCTTTCCCTGTCCCTGTTACGGGTTCGGGGGCAGAGGTGTAACCAGGTTGCAAGAAACGTGAGGCAGCCTGACCTCAGGGTGGGTCTGCAGAGGCTTGGGGGTCACGTCCTTCAGTTCGCCTTCCGTGTCCCTGTGGTCTCAGCGTTCCGACGTCTTCTCTGTTCTCTTTTACTGTAACGTTTAATCACTGTCACGTCAACATACTGCCCTAAAAGCAACACTCCACGATGATCTGACATAGATTATACGGGCATATTGGAGAATATGCATTTCTCTCCTGCGCTCCGTGTGAATAGATCATTGTCTTCAACTTTTATTCCAGTTAGAAACCTACATGCCAAATGAATAATTATTCTCGCTTTGCTTTTCTAATATCATGTAGGTTGCAAAAATATCTGCCTCTAAGAACTCAGGAGGACTTGTGGGAGCAAAGGTATGTAGTGAGTCATACCTGCAGGCTGGGAAATGAGAGTTCATTTGAGCCTCTTCATCCAGTCAGGAGGTTTCCTAGGCAACCATTTATGCAGTATTAAAAGATGAGGAACTGAGAGGTATGTACGTGGATGTTTTAATCCTCAGATGCAATCCCCCTTGTCAGATTGAGATCTCAGTGTTCTTTTTTCATTTAAAATAAGTAAATGAAAAGCTTAACACTTAATTGTAGAAAAACGCTATTAATTACGACGTGTGTGTTGTGCTTTATCCTTACCTTCTGAATACTCTTTCTCTGATGGGAATGTTCCTGTACATTAATGCCGGCTCACTTGGGAAAGCAGGAAAGAAGTTCCTGCTCCAAGTGATTTCGTTTGGCTGTGAAGTTCTTTGGAAAAGCAGATCATCTTTTCGGGAGCCTGCATGAGTTTGTCCTCATCAGTGGACATTCCAGGATGTGGAGAAGTTTATTAACCGTTTGTTTGTTCTCTCAGTGCTCAAGTTTATACTTATCTGTCCTAGTGCTTTAGTCATTTTCTTCTATCTTAGACGACTGACACATACGGCATGTAGGCCGGCCGGCCATGAGTAGGAATGAGGGACTCTTTCTGCCAAGTAGACACAGCCAGGATTCGCTGAAGGTTTTCGTCGAACTCTTCCTTCTCATCCTTTTTATTTTATTTTATTTATTTTATTTTTTTATAAGAAACATCGATCGGCTGCCTCCTGCACACCCTCCCAAGGTACATGCCCCTGACCGGAATCGAACCCGGGACCCTTCAGTCCGCAGGCCGACGTTCTATCCACCGAGCCAAACCGGTCAGGCCCTTCTCATCCTTTTTATATGGGCTTCTGCTTGGATGTCAGCAAGAATATGACATACATTTCTATCCTGTGAAACACTAACACTCCCAGACTTTGTGTAACATGGACTTGCCTGAAATTCTACTTGAATGAGGAAGGTGGCTTTTTTTTCATGCACCAGGGAAAGAGGGGAGTCCTACTAGTTCTCTGACAGGCTTGTTGTCAGTGGTGCTAGAAATAATCTGAAAAGAACCGGAATATCAAAATATTAGCAGTGCTACTGTTACAGAGGGTTACGTAACGAACGACCTTAGGTCAGGTGATGGGAAGAAATGTGAAACACAAGATGAAATATGGAAAACGGCCAGCTCCCTGCTCTGAGCCCCTGGGGGCTTTAGGAGCATTTGGGGCTTGTAGCCCCAATTATTGGAATTTTCTTTTGAGCGCTCCCATTGATCCCTTCTACCGCCAACAACTTTGAGACTCTCCTTCGGACACGCGGCAGATTAAGTGGGTGACTTTGCCGTTCAGTTTTGTCCCCCTCCGCGCGCCCTCCCTCCCCCGCCACTCGCTGATCTGAGGAAGAAATGATGGGAGCAAATCCTGTTCTGGAGCCAAGGCTCTGGATGCTGTTTTCTGTAGCAAAAGTGAAAAGTGTTTGATTCTTAGACTCGGTGTATGTAAGTGCACTTAATTCTAAAGGAGGCCATTTTGACACCGACAGTTTAGTGATATTGATGGTGCAGTTCTACCCTTAATTCTAACTTGTTTCATTTAATTACATATTTGAAATGCCAGGCTATAATTTATGAACGGTCATAAGTTATTTTTAAACAAGGTAGATTATAAACAGGGTAATACTTTGGTTTTATCATTTTATTTTTGCTAATCCTCAATCCAGGATATCCACACCACCACCCCCCACATTGATATTTAGAGAGAGTGGAAGAGAGGGGAGAGAGGGGGAGAGAGAGAGAGAAAACAACAACAACAACATCGATAGGAGAGAGGGACATTGATTGGTTGCCTCCTGCACAGGCCCCCATCAGGGCAGGGATCCATCCTGCAACCCAGGTATATTCCCTTGACCCAGAATTGAACCTGAGACCCTTTGTGAGGGCCAATGCTCTAACCACTGAGATCAGTGGCCAGAGTGACATCATTTTTAATACCTACACTTTTGTGAGATAAAAAATGATTTGTTAATGGACTGGTGATGTGCTCATTCACTGAGTTTCTCCCATTTGCCAGTCACTGTACGAGGCATTGGGGATACAGAGATTAAGATCTTGTCTCTCTTTTAAAGATGCTGACAAGTCCAAAAGGAGAGACAGTCAAATAAATATTGTCATGAGAATAGAAAAAACTTGTTTAATACTTACCATACATGCCAGGCACTGTTCTAAGTGCCTTCTAGACATTAATTTTAACTTGTGAATGGATACAAAAGCCCTGTAGGTTGCTACTATTATTTCTCTATTTTCCATATGAATAGCTTTAGGCCCAGGGAAGCTAAGTGCTTGTCTAAGGCCATAAAGCTTGTTTGGTTGACAAGCAAATGTATTAAGTGCATTAACAGCTGTTCAGGGAGTACTCCGGCAGAATAGGGAGCATCCATCTGGGAAAATGGGGACTAGAAGGGTGGCTATCAATGCCGTTTTCCCAAAGGAGACAATACCTGAGCGAGTCTATTCAGAAGAGTAGAAGAGCCATAAAGTACTTATTTAGCAACACAAATGCTGCGTCGTAAGGGGAGTCATTGGTCGAATCGGTGACAAAATATTGGGCGACGGGGAGAGTGAAAAATATACCAAATCCCTGAGTCTTTAATATAAAAGACAAGGAAAATAGATTCCCATTTAAAGTCAAACCTTTGGTTCCAGTTGGTGTAAAGTATGATAGAAACTTGGCACTTAAAGATTCTAACAGAAATGATTAAGTTACTTACACTCTGGAAGCATGTGGGTAAACCGTGACCCCTTTGAAAGGTATTAAGGTGAGTTTCCCAATCACTGAAGATTTTATCTTTGGAAACCTGTAGCAATCTATAGAAATAATCTAGTATTTATTTTGTTTAAATGGAGGGGAAAGATTTATTTACATCGTTCAGATTAAAAATTGGCAGGAACCTATCAGGTAGGTTAGCTTTATCATTACAGAGATACAAAATTACTCAGAAGTTAGAATTGGTGGTGCCCAACTTCCACAACCCTGTAACAAGGAAGGTGCTCTTTCCAGCATCAGCCGTGCCCATAACCATCCTTTGCCCCTGTGCGACCACTACCTGCCGGCTTTTTCATTACTCCCACTGCCCACTGACACCTGTTCTCCGCCTGACCCACTTCACTGGATGAGCCACTTATTTCCCTGACTGCATGAGTTTTGGGCTTCTCATCACCTATGACCTTCTCCCCAGCTTCCCACTCCCTAGACCTTGTCTACTCACGGCTCAGATCAGTCAGGCAGAAATTGCCTGTTTGATCTCACCCACCTGTCCCTCCTCCTCATCCCTCAGAGTTATACCCCACCTTTCTTTTGATTTCACCAAGACTGCTTGGTCTGCTGACTCCTTTGCGCTGTACCTACCCATCAGTTCTTTCCTGTCTTCATATCCCTCCAACTTAGACTCCATGGACCAGATTTTAAATCACTCTTTTGCCAAAGTCGTACACATCCTGACCAGGTTGTCCCTTTTCTTGCACCTGGGCTGCTGGGCAGAGTTGGAGAAAATCATACAACTGAGCAAATTGGCACCTGTTTGCATAAGTACGGGGGTTGCCAGCACTGGGCAGTAGTTGCACCATGTTACTTGGATTGCTGTCATTCCAATTGTTCATAGTGACCGTTGCTAAGCTAATTCACTCTTCAAATGTATGATGCTCTCCTCCCCCTTACTCTTGTCAGACGGATTCCTGCAGCAGGGCTCCATCCCACCTGCCACTGAGCCTCCTCTGTCCCCTGGCAACCACCCGATGACCTCCTGGTTTTTCTTCCTTCGCACTGCCTGAGTCATCTTTGCTGGTTTCACCTCTGTCAAACTGACTTTCGTCAAAAGGCAAGTACTGATGTCTGTTTTCTCTTTAAGTGCAATGAAAAACGTTTATTGTGCTTCTGTCCTTTGCCTGCTGCTGGAGGAAAGCTGGAATTTATTACAGGGTGCCAGGGCCCCCGGCTCTCCCGTGCTGTGTGCGAGCGTGCACGGGCCTCCCTCTGCATCTTAGCTGCATGCTATGCCAACCCGTGTCCAGCAACCATGTTCCTTGCTGCTGAGTCGTTTTGCACTCTGCAGAAATAGTCCCTAGAGGGAAAGGTTTGATTGGCATCTTTCAGATTAGAAGTGGGCAGGAATTTCCCAGATAGATCAGTTTTATTATTACTGTGTTCTAAAGTGGTGCCTTTGCGGATTCTGTGTTCCCTCCTGCCAAGTAAGCCTCAGATGTGCTCAGTTCCATGCCTCTGTGTTTTCACTCTGCGATGCTGGTGGTGGCTTGCTGCCCACTGTCCTGTTGTCCTTGTAAATGCCGCCCACACACACCTGCTGCCGTGCGAGGCTCTATATTCCTTTCAGGTTTTTCCCCTCTTCTCTCCTTTTGCCACATCTCTTTGGTTGGCTTTCACATAAAAACATGGATAGTTAGTAGACACTACTCACTGATTTATTAACTCTTCTGATCCAGAGCTGGACACGTGGGGATGCCGATTGTGAGAATGACACTCTTCTGGTGAGCATAAGAAACATCAAATGGTTACAGTAATTCCAACACATTATCATACGTACTATTCAAGTCCATACCGAGCTTTTCATACACGTAATTTTATATAATCTTCTAAAAATCCTGTAAGATTGTTGATTGTATCCAATACAACAGGGGAGGAAACGGAGGCTCTGAGACGGGAAGGCATTTGCTCGGTCTCTTAAACAGCAGGCACCCAGTGGGACCACAGTCTCCGTGTGGGCTGCAGAGCTCATGCGCTTCACTGCGGTGAACAGTTTTTCTGCTCCCCCACATCTTTCAGAGGGCGGGCCACAAATAACAGAATTCAAGACATAGAATGGACTATCACATGGACTATTAGCCTCAGTGAGGCGTTGGAGAATTAACTAGGTAATAGTTACGTGATGGGGTGTTTTTATTCCTCCATTGGTGTCGGTGTGATTGCTGGAAGGCGGTATCTTTCTTCTGCCTGAAAATCATGCTGCCTTTATTCAGTTTATAGTGCGTTTGTTTGCACCGCGAGTCTCCTGTGTGACATATTCTCACCAAGTGACTGTGTTTGCCCCTCTGTTACCTTTTTAAGAGCCAACTTCAAGTTTACACCTTAAAATACTTCCCCGTGGGCTTGACATTTTAAGTGCCTTGCATCTGAAAGAGGACGATGGGAACTACTTTCTAGATCACTGGGAATAGTAGTTTAACTTTAACGGCCCGGTTAGGTTATACCTGCCACCGTTAGCTGGGACCCGCACCTCCGCTTTTCCCCTAGGAACAGGCGCTGCTCAGGCCCGCTGGCCTGGTCCTGCCTTGTGGCCCGGCTTCCGTTCTGTTCGGAGAGCTCTGTTTCCTGTGCTCTGCTCATAAGGGTTCCTACCCTCTCCCACTTCGGCTCCTTTTGTTTTTATTGTTTTATTCTAGACAGAAAATTCACAGATTATTCTGAGAGACTATTTTGAGAACTATTTATTTATTCAGTAAATATTTATTAAGCTTTCCTCCCAGCCAGGCACCATTCTGCCTGCTGAGGATAGGGCAGGGCACAACACTGCCTCTCTGCCATGTCGAGCGTTTGTTCGGAGCGGGAGGCACCCAGTCAACGTGACCCGGTGCCAGATGATAGGAAACGCTGTGAAGAAAAGTGTATCCGAGGAAAGGGATAGGGAGAGATGGGAAGGGAAGGGCTTGTGGCTGTTTCGGCTAAGTCATCAGGTCTTTCTGAGCAGGTGAACTTGTGCTGCCAGGACAGAAATACCATAGGCTGGGAGGCTTAACAACAACAGACATTTGTTTCTCACAGTCCTGGAGGCTGGAGGTTGAGATCGGGGTGCCAGCACGGGCGGGTCCTTGGTGAGCGCCTCTTCCAGGTTTCAGGTGGCCGCCCTCTTGTGTCCTCACACGGAGGGGAGAGACCATCTGTCTCATGTCTCTTCATAATTATGGGCACTAATCCCAGTAACGAGGGCTCCATGCTCATGACCTAATCGCCCCCAGAGGCTCCACCTCCAAATTCATCACCTTGGGTGTTTGTGCTTTCATATCTAATCCTGGGAGAACACAACATGCAGTCCGCAGCACCGAGTGCAGTGGAGAGATTCCCGGCACAGGGAATTGCAACGCGGAGGCCCTGAACTGAGCCTGCGCTTGGCACGTCTGAGGAACAGCTCTGTGGCCCCCGCGTTGTTGCTGGAGCAGATGGGCAATGGAGGAGAGAGCATTTGGAAGTGAAGTTGGAGGAGGAGCTCAGGGTCCCTGTAAGGCCCTAAACTGGTGGCCAGTTTAGATTTGATTCCCGGGGCATGGGGAGCCTTTCTGAGCAGGGGAAAGTTGTGTCAGGAGTTTTAATTTTAGATAGACACTTTGGATGCTGGGGGAGGGGGCCGAGGTGGAAGTGTGGTGTGGTCTAGCTGAGGGGAGGGGTTGGTGGCTGAGACCTGGTTGGTTGGTAGCAGTAGGGGTTGGAAGAGGTGGTTAGATTGGGGACTTTGACAGTGGAGTTGGTACAGTTTACTAATAGATCATTTGTGGAGTTTGAAAGAAAGAAGAGCCAAGGATAATTCCGTGATTTTTAGACTGAGCAACCAGGTGAAGGAAGGTGCCATTTCCTGAGATGGGGGAAGAGCAGGATGAGTGGCGTCAGTAGGGGAAGATGTTGGTAGGTGTTCCATGAAATGGATTTTATAGTCAAACTAGCGATCCAGTGCACGGATTCGTGCAGATTGGAAGGAAATTAATTAGAAGGTGGCCTGAGGGGCAGGAGTGGGCGAGATGGGCTGGACACCCCCTGGAGCCAACCTCCCGTGGTCCTTCCCCAGCATCTGCGGGGTGAGCGGGGTCCCTCTGGCAGGTGGGGTCCCTTGGCCTGGCCTTCGGAGATCGGGCAGAAACCGGCTCTCCGACATCCCCCCGGGCTCCCAGAGTGCGAGAGGGCACTCTGCAAAGTTGCTGTCCTACAGGGTGTGGAATGCAAACGCAAGTGTGCAGTAAACCAGATTCTGGGCTGACAATGCCCCAGCAACAACATAACCCACGGCCGAAGGTGGAATTGTGAGGGCTCCCTTCTCTCTGGTTTCGGGGTGTGTCACCCAAGAACCACTGCTGCCAAGTCACTGCATCTAGGCAGCTCTTGTGTTGAGTGTCTGTCCCCTAGTGGTCAGTGAACGTCATAGTGACCGGTTGGATGGTCAGACACTTAGCATATTAGCCTTTTATATATATAGATTATATATAGAGAGATATGTTTTGGAGACATGGTTCTAGAGCATGATCTGGACTGCTGGAGTAGACGTGACGGGATATGGGGAGAGGGTTAAAGAAAACCCCTCTGTTTTTATCATCTATAAAGAAAACTCTTGCCGAAACCGGTTTGGCTCAGTGGATAGAGCATCGGCCTGCGGACTGAAAGGTCCCAGGTTCGATTCCGGTCAGGGGCATGTACCTGGATTGCGGGCACATCCCCAGTAGGAGATGTGCAGGAGGCAGCTGATCGATGTTTCTCTCTCATCGATGTTTCTAACTCTCTGTCTCTCTCCCTTCCTCTCTGTGAAAAATCAATAAAATATATTTAAAAAAAAAGAAAACTCTGCATCCATTAAGTAGTCACTTTCAGTTTCACCCTCCTCCTACCTTGTCAAGCACCTTAACCTTTTTATGGGGTACAAGAAAGCAGCTTTGATTGTGGGTGAATTTTCACCTTAAGAGGTAAAAATACTATCAGTATTCCCATCAAGGGCTCCTGTATGATGGTGTAATACATTAGAAACATCAGCTAATTAATTTAGTCCAACCAGTTGTCAGTTTAGTCAAACAATTGGTCTATCATTTCACTTGACAGCACTCATAATGATCGGACTGGTTGTTCAAATAGAGTCAGCCACAGTGGCTGGGTGAAGCCAGAGCCATCAAGGATGCATTCAGTTTCCTGAGGAATTTTCTCGCTGCTGTGGACAAGGAACATGGCAGTTCCCCACAGTGCTGTAGGCCAGTAGAATGTCCAGGGAGAGCTCCTTAGGGACTAGGGTAGGAAACCGCAGAACAAGATGACAAAATATTGACAGAGAACAACTGGAGAGCAACAGGTTTTACAGTGTCAGTCAGCACTGGCAAAGATGACTTTGTTAGGGAAAGGGAGCTAGGTGGGTTGAGAACAGGAAGATGGGGTGAGGGTGCTGGGCCATTGTACTGTGTTTGAGTATTAGAATGTTGCCCACCCCACCTTTTTCAAAAATATTTTTGGGGGACTTTTTAAAAAATAGATGTTTATTGATTTTAGGGAGAGGGATAGAGAGATAGAAACATTGATGCGAGAGAGACGTCATCGATCAGCTGCCTCCTGCACGCCTCCCAGTTGGGATCAAGCCCACAACCCAGGTATATGCTCTGATTGGGAATCAAACCGTGACCTCCTGGTTCATGGGCCAATGCTCAATCACTTAGCCACACTGGCTGGGCTTGGTTTTTTTGTTTGTTTTTTTTAGGTAAAATTCATATAACATAAAATTAGTCATTTTCAAGGGAACAATTCAATGGCATTTAATACGTTAACCATGTGCAACTACACCTCTGTCTAGTTCCAAACATTTTTATCACCCGAACAGAAAACTCTGCATCCATTAAGCAGCCACTCCCTATTCCCCCTCCTCCTGGCCCTGGCAAGCACCTTAACCTTTTTATGGGGTACAAGAAAGCAACTTTGATTGTGAGTGAAAGTGCAGGCTGCCTAGCACCAAGGAGGCCTGTTTTGGGGATGCTAGCTTACAGGCACTGTGGAGCCTTTGGGAGATAATAGGTTTAGATGAGGCCGTGAGGGTGGGGTACTCATGATGGGATTAGTTCCTTGTAAGAAGAGAAAGAGGGATGGAACTCGCCCCCCTCCCCCATGTGAGGACACAGGGAGAAGACAGCTGTCTGCAAGCCAGGAAGGGAGCCCTCACCAGAATTCGACATGCTGGCACCTTGACCTTGGATGTACAGCTCCAGAACTGTAAGAAATGCATTTCTGTTGTTTAAGTCACCTGTCTATGTCTATGGTAATTTGTTAAAGCAGTCTGGTTGACTATAACAGCTTTTTAAAAAAATATTT
Source organism: Myotis brandtii (assembly GCF_000412655.1). Classification (NCBI taxonomy): domain Eukaryota; kingdom Metazoa; phylum Chordata; class Mammalia; order Chiroptera; family Vespertilionidae; genus Myotis; species Myotis brandtii. The sequence continues at coordinate 386,841 of NW_005353696.1, read as the reverse complement.
TTTTTATTGATTTCAGAGAGGAAGGGAAAGGGAGAGAGAGACAGAAACATCAATGATGAGAGAATCATTGATCGGCTGCCTCCTGCACACCCCCTACTGGGAACTGAGCCTGCAGTCCGGGGACGTACCCTTAACTGGAATCAAACCCGGGACCCTTCAGTCTGTAGGCCGACGCTCTATCCACTGAGCCAAACCATCCAGGGCACAACTTTCCTTTTTATTTATTTGTTTAATGAGTGATCCATGCCCATTATACAAAACTAAATGATGAAATCGAAGCAATATAGTGGTGCATACAATTTAAGTAAAAATTTATCTTCTTCCCTCTAATTGTAATCCCTCTGAGGTAGCTGTTTTAACAATTTGAGATTTGTTCTTCTAGATCTGTCCCATCTAATAAGGTAGCCATTTGCTGCTTGTGGTGATTTAACTTTAAACTAATTGAAATTACACTGGAATACATATTCAGTGCCTCAGTCAGATGAGCCCTTTCAAGGCGCAGTAGCCGTGTGTGACTAGTTGCTGTCCTGCTGGACAGTATAGACCCAGAGCATGTCCATCACTGCAGCACGTGCTGTTGCACAGCACTGTTTTAGATGAATCCTGTTCATATCCAAACATACATATGCATGTGCACACATGTATGCGCGGTTGCCATAATATTGTATATACTCTTCCGCAGTTTGTTTTTTCATCTAACAGAGTCACTGCTAATTTAGTGTGATCCACAGGCAGCATTATGCCAGGAAAAATTTTAAACAGAGTGCCTAATCAAACAGAGTTTTAGTAAATTAAAATTATTTTAATTTCAGATTTTAGAGGTAATGGCAACATATCTTTAATGCTTGTTCCAACTTTAAGCACATTATTTTTTGGAAATAGTCCACTCAGCCTTGGGTATGTTAAGAAAGAAGATTCAGAGATCTTGAGCTTAATTTACTATGCTTACCATACATATTCAGACACACATATTTTTATTGTTTTTGTATTTTATAACAGGGCTTTTAATTTTTTTTCTATCTACCCGTCATTCAGTAGACCAGCACTAGTAGCCACCAGCACATGTGGTTATTTAAATGACGATTAAGTTAAATTAAAAACTCAGTTTCTTAGTTGTACTGGCCAGTTTCAGGTGCTCATTAGCCACAGGTGGGGGACGGGTGTGCTGTGGGGCAGCGTGGCTGTGAGCGTTGCCATTTGTAGAGGGTTCTCTCGCACAGCACCGCTCTGAGAGCTATTTTCACACACATTCTCACTAAACGCAGGGCGTTTTCCACAGGTGAGGTGAGGGTGGGGGCTCAGCGGAGGAGCATGTGCCAGAATCCCTGGGAGTGGGTGGAGAGCTGCTCCTTCATGCCCTCCCCACTCCAGGTTCTGATCCTTCCCTTGGAAGATGCATGTCGTATTTTGAGGATTAATGTTCCACAGGAAGTTAATCGCGGGAAAGAAAAATGGCTCCGGTAGCTTTTCGAGGATAGAATGTTACTTGAAGTGATAATTGGTGATGAGCACATACCTGTCTATAACGGCAGATGTTACTGCTCAATGTGGAATAGGAAGTGTTCAGTAACTTAAGTTACAATGAGTGCTGACAAAAAATTAAAATGACAAAATAATAGAATATTGGAAATGCATCTTTTTGTGCAAAACAGGATGTATTTATGTTAGTACATAATCTGCATGAATTTACAAGAAACAGTAGGCGTCGTTCTGTGTGGAAGGGAATAGTGTGAGGGAGATATGGGTAGAACAGAGAATGACTTTTTCACTGAACAGCCTTTTCTTTATGCACCTTGTAACTATGTGTTTGTATTACTTAGTTAGTAAAAAAAAATCGATCAATAAAATAATGAAGGGAAAAATAAAACACATCCTTAAAATGTGTGCAGGATGCAGAATAGCTTGTTTAGAAGGTAAAGGTCGCTTGGGACAGAAGTAATTATCCAGTTGAATAAGAGCCCAGGGCTGGCAGAGGTGTCATGTGACCACCAGATGACTCCTCAGCAGGCCGCCTGGTACGCCAGGATGGAGGTAAGCACACCATTTCTTACGGGCTTGTTATTTTGCAGCCATTAAAGCTATTTAAAACCGTTTTATACGTATAATACATTTAGAAGAAAAATATTCCTAGTATGGATTTTTTTTTTCTTTTTACTTTTTTTTTATTGGGTTTTTTTTTTGGATTTTTTTTTTTTTCATACAAACTTATCACAGCTCAGGAAATGCCGATTTAAACTCTAGGACAGGGGTGGGGAATGTCTGGCCCATGGGCCATATAAGGCCCACAGAATCATGCGTGGGGAATGTCTGGCCCACGGGCCATATAAGGCCCACGGAATCATGTGGTCTGGCCCTGCCAAGGCATGAGGGGTGAGTTAATTATATGTTTGAGCAAATGCTAGCAGGTTAATTTTTAAGTTGATCATTTTGTATGGCCTGCAAATGATGTTATAAATAGCCCTTGGCAGATAAAATGTTCCCCACTCCTGCTCTAGGAGATAATTAGCCCAGAAAGATGAGGTTGGAAAGAAATTGTTGTAGGTCTGGGGCACCCTGCTTCAGTTCGTCTTTCGAAAAGATGAATACTGGTGTTAATTGAGCTTAATTTGAGTGGCGATGCACCACAGCTCACTCAGCACATACTGCCCACATGTGAGTCTCATGGGCACTGAGTATGGACTTCATAGTCCACACTGTCCCTTCTCCTCCCCATCCTTGCCTTACAGAGACCAAGAGGTGGGGAGGCCCAGCAGTGTGGGCGCTGGGCTGTGGGGACAGAGCTGCTTTCCCCCACCATCAAATCAAGTCTTTGTATTTCAGCTTCGGAGACCACGACCTCAGAAGTGGAGTGCCTGTGCAGGAAAAGTGAAGTCTTCCTTAGTTTTTGAAAACAGAACCCGTGATTTCACAAAATTGTTTTTTTCCTATGAAAGCAAGTTGCTAGGATCTGTACTTTTTCAGGAAAGAAAACTAAGGGGAGAAACTGTGTCCTAAACCAGTGATGGCGAACCTGTGACACGCGTGTCAGAGGTGACACGCGAACTCATTTTTTTGGTTGGTTTTTCTTTGTTAAATGGCATTTAAATATATAAAATAAATATCAAAAATATAAATCTTTGTTTTACTATGGTTGCAAATATCAAAAAATTTCTAGATGTGACACGGCACCAGAGTTAAGTTAGGGTTTTTCAAAATGCTGACACGCCAAGCTCAAAAGGTTCGCCATCACTGTCCTAAACTGTGTATATTACAAAGGAAATCTTTTTTGTTGTGGACATTTAAGGCAGCACTGTGCAAAGGCAAGGGTAATTTTTTAAAAATGTTTTTATTGACTTAAGAGAGAGAGGAAGGGAAGAATCATCGATTGGCTGCCTCCTGCTGCATGCCCCCTACTGGGGATCAAACCCGCAACCAGGCATTGGCCCTGACCGGGAATCGAACCCTGACCTCCTTCATAGGTCGATGCTCAACCACTGAGCCATACCGGCCAGGCAAGGGTAATTTTGAAAATATTTAACCCGTGCAACAGAGGAACCCAGGCCTTGGGAATGGATGACAGCCTTAAATACTGCTGTGGCTGCCCCTTCCCCATTTTGCTCTCTGGAATGTGGATGCCACCCTCTTGGACCATGAAGTTGAGGTCCCTTGTGGTAGAGCAACAAAACAGATGGAAGTGACACTCACCTTCCTGGGCTTTTTCCTGAGAAAGAAAGAAACTTCTCTTGTTGAAGCCACTGATACTTGGGGCTTCCTGTCACTCTCAGCCAAACCTGGTTCTCACTAATAGGTCCCTAATCTGCTAGGAAAATTCAGTTTCATCTTATTTCCAGCTCTCACCATCCTGTGAGCCAGGTATTCCTGTTCCAATGTAGTGGATTAGGAGACTGAGGTTAAATACAAATTAAGTGCTAATTTGCCTAGATACACCCAGTAGAGCCAGCGTTGGAACCCATGTCTGATCTTTCTGACCGCACATGGCCCAAAGCTCAGTTCTTGCGTTAGTCAGTCACACGGAGCATAAAGAAGGCATGTGCCACATGGTTTTGTAACATTCATGCTTTGGCAGAGTCCCAATTTTGTGGATTTTTAAAAAAGACGTTGGGTTTTTCAGAGAAATTCATTTGTGGCTTTTTTGAAAGTGACAAACATGTTAACTGCTTTTCAGTCAATAATACTTATCAGAAAACCCTTTTTTTTAAATTCAGAGAAACCTGTGTTGTTCCTCTAATTTCCAGTATTTGCATGTCATTTCCTAATTGGGACATTCTGTGAAGAAAAGAATAGTTCAAGGAGAGGTTTTGTCGTTCATTTTCTTCAGTTACATCTACATTAGAGAAAATTTGGGATTTTTTTTTTTTTTAGAATTCTTCTTACTGTGCAACAAATTCAGAATATTTCCCATATTCATTATTTGATACTGTAGGAATTAGGATGGTGGTGGAATGAGGGTCATAAGTTACTTGGATTGTCACTGGAGGGCAGCCTCTGCAGCCAGCATTTCTGCAAAATTTAGACATGGAACCTGAGGTGGCTGCTGCATGCCCTGCTGCTCTGGGCCTGGGGGGCGGGCAGGCGGGCAGCTGCTGCCTGGGGGCAGGTGGGGCCCAGCAGGGCTGGGGAGGCTGGCAAACTGGGTCCAGTGCGAACCACTGCTTGGCGGCAGAACCTGCAGTAGACACGGGGATCCTGACCTGCAGCCGGGGTTCCTGTGGGTGCCCTGGGTGATGCTTTTCCAATTCATTCCTTTTTGTCATCTTAGACATTTTATTGTCTGAGCATCTCCTGGGGACACTGGGTCTGTAGGATTTTGCTGTATAAAAAAGGATTCTATGGCAAATAAGTTTGGGAAAGTGCTGGGTTCTAATTTTTTTCTGGAAATTTACAGTGCACACTTACCTTTTAAGTCTCAGGTATTAAGAAACTTGTTTAACTTCGTTTAGCACAGGTCCTGAAACTTAACTTGAAGATGGAAATTCTGTCTTTTAAAATTTGACCTTCTGTGGAACTACTGCATGATTCTCTGTACAAGCAGTTAACGATGAAATGGTCTTGGAAGTTACTCTCTGCGTAGGTTGAGTTCCTAAGAGAATTCAGGCTTTGAATCTCATTGTTAACGTGGGACTTTCTTGGCGTCCTGTGTGCTCTTATTTGCCGGGCCACCTTCTCTAAAGGTCAGTGCCTCTCCGCTCGTGTACGTGTCAGAGAAGCAACACGTCAGTGCTGGAAAGGCCCCTTGAGGTCAGCTCATCCTGCCTCCTCATTTGCTGGTTGGAGAAATGGAGATTGAGAAAGGTCAAGTCACTTGCCAAAGGCCAAACAGCGAATAAGCCCAGATGCCAGGGCCACAGTCTCTTAGTCAGTGTGCTTCTAGTCGGGTCTTAGTAGGAATTAATTGAGTTCCTTACGTTCAAGATTTTTTGTGATCTCTTCAGATGGGGTTGGGAAAGGAGCAAAACAGTTGATAATGGATTTTCTGCGAAGGTTTGGGGGAGGCAAAATGAGCCCAAACAGGAGTACCCGAGGGGACATCCATGGTGCCCAATACAGGGAGTGCTGCCCAGAAAGCCAAGAGCCCAGGTCAGGAATGTTCTGAAAAGTCATGTTATTTGTGTGGCTAACAATGACTTAAAATAAGCTCTTCGTAAGAGAATGCAGAAAGCGAGTTACTTCCAGGTGGTTCCTAAGCAGTGAATAAATTAACAAGTCAACAGACTGTATTGTAGGTCTTGCCTTACTATATAGGGTGGCACCTGCCTTGGGCCCACCCGGAAGTGCTCATGTGCTATCAGAAGTAACCTTTGTCTGTTTTTTTTAATGGAGTTAAGGATTCGGAAAGTGGTTCTGCGCATGTATTACAAGACCCAAGGGGTTGACACCATTAAAGTCCAGATTATTTTAATTTAGATTTTCTCTCTTTGGTGGTGAAGTAAGTCCACCAGTGAACTTCCTTGTTCATTGATGCTGTATGAGATTGGGTCCTTTTACTGTGTGAGGTTCTTTTTCTGTTTTATTTATTAAGTGGCAGAATATCACCTGTCATAAATGTTTGTGAAGTTAATACCTTGAGTATTTTTTCTTATGTTTTTATAAAACACTGTTTTTATAAAATAATATAGCCTTATAATGGAGCAACACTACTTATGTGTTATAACCAAAGCCTTCTCTTAGTATCCCTGTTGGTGGTGCTACATTCAAGTTAAAGCTGTACATTTGACCTAAGAATGTCAGGTTACTACGTTTTCTTCTGACAGCCAGGAAGAAGAAGGGCAAATACAAGGTGTAGTATTGCCCTGTTTCTATTGAATACGTCAGGAAAATTTCTAGAATGCCAAACTGTGACAACTTTCCAAAGTCTCTCGTCTCTGTAGCAGCCTATGTAAAGAGTTAAAAAAAAAAAAAGATTTGTCTCAGGGAGATAGGGATAGTAGCAATCAATGTCTATTGAAATTCTGAGAATAAGTTTAAATTAAACCAAACATGCAGAAGATGACAGAGTAAGTCTTAATTTTAAGAAAAGGGAGTGTTTCCCCCTTACTATAGTAAGTAGTAATGAACATTTATGATTATAAAATACATATATGAATTTATGGTTTAGAGCAGTTAGGTTCACAGCCAAATTGAGAGACAGGTACAGAGATTTCTTACATACCCTTGCCCCCCACCCCCGCCTCAGGCCTAGCCTCCCCCACTATCAGCATCCCCTACCAGGGTGGTGCATTCGTTACAGTTGGTGAATCTGCATTGGCACGTCATAATCACCCAAAGTCTTGGTGTTGTACACCCTTAGGGTTTGGACAAATGAAAAATGCTGTGTAAGTGTCCTTATAGTATCATATAGAGTATTTAACTGCCCTACAAATCCTCTGGGCTCTACCTGTTCATCACCCCTCCCCCCAAGTCCCCTCGCAACCTTGGCGACCACTGATCTGTTAACTGAATCCGTAGTTTTCCAGAAGATCCATAGCTGGAATCATATGACATATAGCCTCGAAACTGTATTTCGAGTCAGATCATTTTCCTCTTATTTATGCTATAAAAAGGGTATTACATGAGAGCCCAGCATTTTGGAGGCTTTTTCTGAGGCAGAAAACTTCTCTAATTTTTGTAAAGTACGTAGTTCTTGTGAGGATGCTACAGTTGGGAGAAAAGGTAATTTTTTGCATACCACTATTACTTTTGTTGAACCAGAGCCAGGGAGAGCTGAAGGTACAGCTGCTTTTCCTGTGTCTGGGATGCTCCTTCTGGAATGCTCACCAGCTCCTTTAGGCAATTTCAAAACCTGGTTTACACAGCACCTGTTTGGTGAAACCTTACATGATTCTTTTCCGTACAGTCAGCCCTCGGCAGAGACGCAGCGATGGGCCAGCCGTGAGGCCCAGGGATGTGGGTGGGGTCAGGCGGCATCTGCTGCAGGCCCAGCGGTGGGATTGCTTGTCTGACGGGTTAGTTTTTGTCCTACGAATCATGAACGGCCCAGAGAGATTTTTTTTGAACAGATTTCAAATTTAAGGAAAAGTAAGCACAGCACAGTATTTTCTTCTGTTTGAACTAGGACGATTCTTCCGATGGAAGGGAGAAAGTTTATAAAAGATCATTTGGATTGAGTAGGCTTTACGACCCCCTACTTCATCGTTGGTCCCTAACTGGTCCTTTTGCCTTTGAATTGCTATAATTATTACAAAGTTATTTCTTAAACAGAATGGACATCTGCCTTATGGTGACTTTGGCCTGTGTTCCTGGTTTTATCCTCTTAATCCCTGTTGAGGGAGCAAGGCACAAAACCCCATTATGCATTCATGTTTTATACATTCGCAGTCTTCCTAACAAGCCTGGCAGGTTGGTGTCTCTCTCTCTCTCTCTCTCTCTCTCTCTCACTTTCTTTTTTTTTTTGTTTGTTTTTTTTGTGTTAATCCTCATCTGAGGATATTTTTTTCCATTGATTCTGAGCGAGAGAGAAAGAGAGAGGGAGAGAAATATTGATGTGAGAGAGACCCATTGATTATTGGTTACTTCCTGTATACACCCCGACCAGGGTGGGGAATCTGCAACGCAGGTATATGCCCTTGACCTGGGATTGAACCGGTGACTCTTCGGTGCATGGGCCAATGTTCTAAACCACTGAGCAGCACCAGCCAGGGCCAGCTCAGACTCCTTTACTTCCCTTTTACGATAAGGTGACTGAGATCCAGAGACTAAAGATTCTAAGTGTTTTTAGAAACGAAATGATTTGCCAAAGGTCACGATGTAAGTAATGGCTGACTCTGTCTACAGTGGCCCTTCAGCGTGAAAAGGGAACAGAATGACACTCCATAGAACAAAATCTAGGATCCTCACTGCTACTCAGAAAAACCTCTTTAGCTCCCTACATCCAGCCTATGCCTTGAAATCAGGTGGGTGGTAGGGCAGGAAGTTGCCTACTTTTCTTGTGCACACCTGCTCCCTTTCTCCACTCACCTGGAGATGTCACCAGACTCAGAGGGGGGTCTCTCATGGCAACTGGTTGATTGTAACCTGTCCCTTGGAGGCCTCTTGCTGAGTCTGTGTATGGAACTCATTGAGTCTATATAGGGAAAGCAAATGATATTGAGACTCTGCAGATACATGCTCTGTGCATTGCATTGTAAAGACTCAATAAATATTGGTTGACTTTTTAAAAATATATATTTTATTGATTTTTTACAGAGAGGAAGGGAGAGGGACAGAGAGTTAGAAACATCGATCAGCTGCCTCCTGCACACGCCCTACTGGGTATGTGCCCGCAACCAAGGTACATGCCCTTGGCCAGAATCGAACCTGGGACCTTTGAGTCCGCAGGCCGACGCTCCATCCACTGAGCCAAACCGGTTAGGGCTATTTGTTGACTCTTGAAGCATCAAGTTGTGGCCTTTGAATTGGGAGCTGGAGGTGCCATCCACACACCATGCACAAATGGGTCCTGAGGCTGGGCTGGTTGAGGCAGCACAGCTAAAGTGGTACCTAAGTGAGGGAAACACAAGACTTGGTTGGAAAGTCTGTAAGGAGGAATCTCTGAAAGGTCGGGGGCCTCTGGGGGACCTTGCTGAAGGCGGCAGCCCCTGCCTTGACTTTTCCAAACAAGTCTGAGCCCCCAGGCGTTTTGCTGGAATCTTTATGTTTAGCCTTCAAAACGTCCTTGCTTAAAGGACACATATGTTTTCTCAAGGCTGCTTACCCGGCTGATAGTATCTAATAGTTCATTTTAGTTTAAGTTGTTGTTACAGTAAAAGCCTAAGGAGGCAGGCAAACGAGGCTACTTGGTGGCTATAGACAAGTAGTCCCTTAGCCCTCTCTTTCACAGAAATATGTGGCAGAGTAATCATTCATCCTGTTCAGGGTCTGCCGGTCAGTCCCGTCACCTAAGGAACTTTCATCACAGGGGGAGGCAAAGCCGTGTGGTAAAAGCTGGGCTGAGTGTCAAGGGCAAAACTATAAGTGGATTAGAAACCAACAGGAATTGGGATTAAGAGTAGATTCCAACTCAAGAAGCTGTTCTGGGCGAGTGATGTAGGAGTGAGGTTATATAGTAAGGTTTAATCTGAGCAAACCCTACATCCAACCTCTCTACTTCCAAGTATATGGTCTAGAGAAACTTTGGAACACAGGCATAGAGACAAGGTCAGGAAGGCACCGCCATTTAACTTTTATGGTTGCAAAAGTAAGTATAAAAATTTGGAGACATCACAAGATTGATGAACACTAAATTCTGAATAGTGGTTTGAGCTGAGACCATTTTTTTTTCTTTTTGAAGCCTGTAATCCTAAATTGTCTTCAGAGATGACACTGTCTAAATTCTACGCAGGCCGAATAGATGGTGTGTGTGCGTGTGCGTGTGCGTGTGCGTGTGCGTGTATTTAATGGCAAATGGGGTTGATAGAAAGTCAGGGCTGGAAGGACTTGGGGAGAACATCAGGCTTCTCCCTTTGTAGAGGATGAGCTGAGAGGCAGGGGTGAAAATCCAGGTTGCCAGTGTTAGGACGGGGACTAAGAATCAGGTTTTTCTGATGGCTAGTTCAGTGTGCTATGTCACACTTGTGTCTTCTCATAAAGAAAGGACCTTTTTTGTAAATGTGACTGGAACCATGCCCTTCAACCTTTGAGACACCCTCCATTAGAACAATTTAAATGGCTCGGTGCATGAAGGCCTACTTTTCTGCAGCGTGGCAGTGGCATAGATCACCAGGCCCCGAGTGTATTTTTCTTCTGTGAAAATATACTAGGTTCTATCCACATTTGAAAAAATTCCCAAGATGTTTTATAAATGGGCCCCAGCATTACATGGGTCATTTATTCCTGAAAAACCTTTGTAGGACAGGTTCCTAAAAGTCATCAGTAATTAAATAATCCCAATGGGAAAAATTTTAGTGATCCTGAGCCTTCACCCTGACATCCATTTGTACTAACACAGCACCACATTCACTTAGAAATGCGACATAATTGCTTCAAGGAGTGGCATAGTCACTGTAGCATGACCTAAGAAGATATTATGTTCTCTAGAGCACGGCTCTTCGTCCACTTTTTAATTTTTTAAAATTTTTTTAGCTCTTTTGCAGCTATCCCACACCAAGAGTTTTAAGACCATAATTATAAACAAAACATCATAATTAGGTAACAAAATACAAACCTTAAATCTATTTAATGCAAAACAATCAAATAGTGTATAGACAGAATAAAGCAAGGAAAACAATGTCTTTTTGTAGGTTAAATGCCCGAGAGTATCAGTGTGGTAAACTAGCAAGCCTCGGGTAGTGTGAAGTAAGAACTTCCGGGCACCCTCTCCAGCTCTGAAACACGTGATGTGCACTGGAGGCTGTGCCCTTTAGGTGCTGCACATACAAACAGTATAAGCCAGGGGTCCTCAAACTTTTTAAACAGGGGGCCAGTTCACTGTCCCTCAGACGTTTGGGGGGCGGGACTATAGTTTTAAAATAAACTATGAACAAATTCCTATGCACACTGCACATATCTTATTTTGAAGTAAAAAAACAAAACGGGAACAAATACAATATTTGTCCTGCGGGCCGTAGTTTGAGGACCCCTGGTATAAGCTCATAATAAGATTTCATGCCTTTTCTGTAATACAGAATGAGTGATGGTGAAGCTTGGCTAGCTTGTAATCAGTAGTAATGGCCAATATCCTATTTGTGGATAATAAAGATCAAACTAATTAGGGGCACAGTTTTTTTGAAGATCAAAAAAAGTAGCAACCTTTGGGTTATAAAGGATCATCATCCTTTAAAGTATTCTGTCGTCTTCTCCTGTCCCAGGTTTGTTCAAACCTTAGATGACTGCTTCTAGCCAAAGAAATCAGCCCTTAGCGGGCTCTGCCTGGCCCTGCTGAAAGATATCACTGGGATATTTCGGTTTCATTCGGTGTAATACTCTAATGCCTAAAATAGTCTGCACTTGGAGAATGGTGGTCTCTATTACTTGATTTAGTAGTAATAGTAGTTTTCAGGACATGAAATATACAAAAGTTAAAAACTTATTCCACATATTTCCATAATAAAACTATTTCATGAGGGTGAATGAAAAGCTGATTTATAGCGTTTCTGCAAACACAGGAAGTGGTGCTCACCTCAGATTTCGTCCTTCTCCCTTTTGTCAGCAGATGGCGTCTGCTTCTCTTTTCTGCTTTCTTTGCCTTTTTATTCCTTCTGCCCCCACCAGTGGCAAACATTTGTCACGAGAATAGATGCTGTTATTAAAAAAGTCTCACTGTGACAGGTTGTCTTTTCAAAAGAACAACCAGGAAAGGAGGAAACGGTTTCATTGCTCAAGGTTTCTACAGCTGGCTCATTTTGTCTGCTAACACATTTATCAGAGGAGCACTGTTTTCCTGTAGAAGTGGATCTGATGCATTGTCACACAAAGCTATTTTCCAAAGAAAAATCACTTGATGTGCAGATAAATAGATTAAAATACATTTGCACTTAGTTTTGGGAAGCAAACTGGTATGACAGTGGTGTGGGCTGGTATGACAGTGATGTGAGCTGGTATGATAGTGCTTTGGGCTGGTAGAGAGCACAAACCACCTCATGAATGCTTGTTCATGACCGTTATAAAACCAGCCTGAGGAACAGTATGCTTGAGTGAAATGTTCTGAGGAATACTACAAACCCCACACCCCTTTTCCTGTTCTTTCTTCATCATTAAATATTTATTGAATGCTTCCAGAATTAATATTAAAACATAAAAAACAAGTAGCGGAATCTGTCAAGGATACAATGTAATTAGTTAGTTTGCTTTTCTGCTTTAGGAAGAATATTAGGGTGAGTCCAGTTTAATCTTTAACATTATTAACTCTTTTTCATGATTATTTTAATTCTACTCTCAACCTCTCCACTCACCCACCCACCTCCAAAAAAAAAAAAAAAAAGGGGATGTCATACCTCTCTGAACATCCTTAGCATTTATACAAACTCTTGTCTTGGGCTTGTCACTACTTTGTAGTATAGTTGTTGAATTTAAAGCATTCTCTTTCCCAGTAGCTCCTCAGTACAGTCCTTGCATAGAATTGCTGTTCACTAAATGATTTATTGAATATTAACTCTATAAGTGCTTTGGCTTTTAGAATCAGTTAGAGCTGGCTTTAAAACTTGAAATCCAGTTCTGCTATTTACTAGCTTTGTAAGTTTGGCCAAGCCATAACTCCTCTAAATTTCAGTTTTCTAATCTGCAAAATGGGGGTGGTACTTGATAGAGATGTTGTAAAGATAAAAAGCAGTAGTGTAGGTAAAACACAGTGCCTGGGGCATAATAACTGCTCCGTAAATCTTGGTACGTATCCATATGCCCTCCCAGGACACACACACATGTTGTATGTGCAAGATGCTAGGCTAAAGGAAAGACAAAACCACACAGTTCCTGTACTCATGGTGCTTAAAAAGAAATACAACCATACAAGGTAGAAAAGGACGGTGCTGGTGGGGCAATAGAGATAGAGTGCCATGGGAGTGCACTTCTTTCTCCCAGAGAAAGAATTAATTTGTGTGTTTTTTGGGAAATTTTGATGCAAAAGGTGGCAGTTGTGCAGAAAGTAGATAATGGGTAAGGGCTTGACTGGGTGGAGCTGGAGGCTAGAGAGGCAGATAAATATTTTTAAAGATTTGTTGGTCTTTTTAAAAAATGACCTTATTGTACAATAGAAGTTTCTGATCAAGGATTGAGATTGGAAAGAAATACAACCATACAAGGTAGAAAAGGACGGTGCTGGTGGGGCAATAGAGATAGAGTGCCATGGGAGTGCACTTCTTTCTCCCAGAGAAAGAATTAATTTGTTTGGGTTTTTTTTGGAAATTTTGATGCAAAAGGTGGCAGTTGTGCAGAAAGTAGAATAATGGGTAGGGCTTGACTGGGTGGAGCTGGAGGCTAGAGAGGCAGATAAATATTTTTAAAGATTTGTTGGTCTTTTTAAAAAATGACCTTATTGTACAATAGAAGTTTCTGATCAAGGATTGAGATTGGAGATGGGTAATCCTCTGATCTGCCACTAGGTATTTTAGAAACTTGCCAAGTGCCTGTATATGCTCTCAGGTGGCCTAATCTTTGTGGTCCAAGTGTGGTAGTTGCCACCAGGGACATTGGAAATGATAGAATAATTTGGCAGCAACCTCACCAGCTCTCCATCTGCAGTGATGGTCTGTAGCACTGGGTTGGGTGTGTTTCCATGGATGTGGAGAAAGGGGAAAATCAACTTGGTAACCATCCCTAAAGATATGTCAGCTGGAAGATTTTCAACCGAATGGTGAAACAGTCAAACACAGAAACATCCTTTCTGTATACAGATTTTGCTAAGTGCTTTGAAGTACATAGGGAATAAGAGAAAGCAAATAACATTAGACCGTCCCCAAAAACTGTTGTATGCGTTTTGGGCATTATACCATCCAAATTTGAGTGTGGACTTAATCTCCAGTCTGCACCCTGTAAAATTCACATTAGTGATGCCAATTGGAACGAAGACCTAGGCTCAGACTGCCGGATTAATAATGGAATAAGGTGTATACTCCACTCAGAGGTTGGGAACCTTCACCGTGAGGACAGCCACTGAGCCCCCACACACAGGAATATACTGAAGTCCTTCGGAGAAGTGCTGAGGGTGGTTGGAGCACAGTCGAGTTGTCCATCCCTCTCCTTGCCTGAGCCACGGTTAGCTCTGCTGCTCCCGGGAGGACCTGTGGAAGCTGGGTAGGGGCACAAGAGAGGACGCTACGCCTGTCTACACTAGAGCCGTGAAATAGATGATAAATTCTGTATAGAAACAGAGTTAACAGAAATTGCATTCCAAGTTAGGAACTTTGGAATTGGTGGATGTCTGGTGTATCTTACATGAATGAGGTTCCAGTGGCCACATTACTGATGCTGTGGGCAGGGAAGGGCTGGTCTTCTCTGGCCATTCATCTTTCTTTCCTCCACCTTCATGTGCCTCCACATTTCTTGCCCTGTTTAAACAGGAAACTGGGAAGAAATTGTTTCCCTCTGGCTCCGCAGTCCTATTTTGGTTGTAAAGAGAGTCATAGACAGAGTTGAGTGGTATGACCTCTGAAGTTCTGTTGGACCTGTCAGTCACTAATTTGTAATCTTAGGTCACTCAGTGTCTGAATACTTGAGCTTACTCATCAGTGAAATTAAGCTAATAATGCCTATTTTACTAGAGAACATACATTCCTAACATGTAATTCATAGATGGTCTTCCCGAAAACTATATGTGTAGTTCTGTGTTTCTGGGGCCCTTACTTTTTTTGTTTTGTTATTATTCTTAGAGGGGTCTGTGAACCTCCTCCTCTCAAATTAAGCATCTCTGCCTTAGCCCTGGCCGGTATGGCTCAGTTGATTGAGCTGTGTCCTGAGTGCTCCGGAAGGTCACCGGTTCAATTCCTGGTCAGGGCACCTGCGCAGGTTGTGGGTTCAGTCCAGGTCTGGGTATGAACGTTAGGAAGTTAGGTAACCAATCAATGTTTCTCTCACATTGATGTTTCTCTCTCTGTCTCTCTTAATAAAAAAAGATCTCTGCCTTAAAAGTTACTGTGAGTTTGATAAAAGATAATAAATACAAAATTATTCAGTAATGTGAAAGACAGCATTGTTTCAGGTAGATTATAATCATTCCCTTCATTTAATTCATATTTCAACTCTTTTGGAACTCCCGGATGAACACATTTTCTGGTTTTGCAGGACCTCCTTCCCTCCCTCCATCCTCCCATCTTTTCCTTCTTTCCAGTTGCAGAAGATCTGGAATAGAAACCTGAGTACAATTTTCTGGGCTCAAATAGGTATCAAACCTTTAGCTCAATTCTAGGTTTACTTTACCTGATTGTGGAATGTTTCTAACTTCTATGCTTTAAATGCTTTTAGCATTTAAAACTGACTTTAACGTCTTTGATTTCAATGATATTCTTGTTGCTTTTGCCTTAGTGGTATTTCATTCCCACTTCTATATTTATAGAGAAAAGACTAATTTTTTTTATCAGTAAGACCATTTATTCAATCATTTGACACTTTCTATCTGAATTTACTAAATGTTCTTTTAAATATGAGCTTATCTTTTGTAACTCTGTGACAGAAAGCAGAAAATAAATAAGTCTCTTGCATTCTAAACCAGCTATAGTTCTTAGTAGTTTTTTTTTTTTTTAGTTAACCTATTACTATGTAACAAACCATCTGACAACTTATTGGATTAACACAACTCTCCTTTTATTTGCTCATGAGTCTGTGAGTTGGCTGGGGCTCAGCTGGGTGGCTCTCCTGCTGTTCTCTCTGCTTATCTAGAGTGGTTGCAGCAAGATGGTGGCTGGGGCTGGGATATCCAAGATAGCTTCACTCTTACGCCCATCACCTTGATGGGGTCAGCTGAGAAGTTTTGATCTCTCTTTCTACCTGGCTTGCTTGGTCCTCCATATATGGCAGCTGAATATCAATAGATGTTCGGAAAGTCCAATATGCAAGTGCTTATCAGGCTTCTGCTAGCATCATGCCTGCTAACATCCCATGGGTCCAGCCCAGAATTGGTGTGGGAGGGCATGACACAGGTTGTGACTACCAGAAGGCACATTCACCGGGACCACTAAAATAATATGCCATGCTGGCATATAGGGATACACAAATATTTTCATTGAATGAGTGATTTAAGTATTTAATGCAGAACAGTTCACAATGCTTCACTGATGTAACTACTTTTTAAGGTTAATTTGCATTCAAATGATCCCCTTACTGTTTTTGTAATCTTCATTTACTTATTTACATTTTTATTTATTTTGATAATTCAATTGGTCTCCCCAAACTGTACACACTCAAACATGATCGAAAATTAGTTTTAAACTTGGAAGAAAAGATATTTCCTGTAATTCAGGCTTTCTTAACTTTTGTTTTGATAAGGTATACTGATTATTTTTGCAGGTATCTATATAAGTATTACCTAAATTGTGAACCATAAGTATTCTTCCCTTCCCTTGTAGCCTCCCTGAGTGTGTGACACTGGAGAAAATAAAATTCATCCTTTGCCCTAAGATCAGGCTCAGAAATATAAATTAAACCACAGATGAATTGAAAGAAACTTGAGACAATTTAAGAGGATGTGATTTTATTATAAAAGTTTGTTTTGCAAATTGTAGTCATCTACAACTCTTTATTAATAAATTTAAGAATTAGCATACTATTAATGAATTGCTACAGAGGAGAAAGGACGGTAAGAGGTAAAAAGGAATTTTTAAAATTGTCCTTTTTTTTTCAGTTTAGATTTTATAAAGTCCTAGGAGTTGCTATCATTTGAGGACAATTAGAAACAAAAATGAAAACAAAGCGTCATCAAGAAAAACATTGGATGTGGCACACGCATGTGGAAGTCAGGCTTTTACAGATTGGTGAATATCAGGTCATTTCCAAGGCGTGTAATAGCCTTTCTCTTGACATATTTAAGGAACATTTTAATTTATGAGAAAGATCTGATAGATGATTACAGTTACAGAACCGAAAATAGCACTTAGGTATAGCCTTCTGATTGTACTTAAGTGTGGTACTTCCCAGACTTGAACGTGCAGGCAGATCCTGGGGATCTTATTAACCTGCAGGTTCTGATTCAGTGGCTCTGGGATGGTGCCTAGGGCTCTTCATTTGTGGCAAGCTCCCGGTGATGCGGTGATGCTGGTCTCCAACCAGCTCTAGGAAACTTAACCCTTCCATGGTCTCCATCCTCACTAAGCCTCTGAGGTAAACCTGCTTAATTCCCACACAGCTTGGTACGTGGATTTTCACTTTTGTCATTGACCATCAGCAGGACAAATAGAAATCCTTTTGGCATCTTTTCACATATGCTCAAGCCATGTATTTCACAACTAGGAAATACGTTAATTTAAACTGTTTCCTTTGGTATATGGCGTAAAGTCATTTGTGTAAATCTGGCCTCTGCTAGTGGTTCTGTGAGAGGGGACAAGGGTCTCAAGGTCTGGGCCATTCTTATAAACGCTATTCTTGATAAATGTTAGCCTGTAGCACAGTAGCACAGTATTTTGGAGACCAGCTGCAAACAGGCTGAGATCGACAGGAACCCAGCCTGGTAAGTGTAGCCAGCTGCAAAGACGAAATCAGCATGTAATGAACCAGAGTGTGTGCACCACCAATGGCTGAGCCTCCCTGCGGGGAGAAAGAGCTTAGAGAGGAGTCCTCGTCTCCTTCACTTGCTGCAAGACTACCTCGCGGCAACCATGTCTCATTTCTCAGTAGAACATCTTGAATTCACTAACAGTATAACTTGAAAACCAAAGTTATTTGGGTTACGTCAAATTCATTAATCCATCAGAGATGTCTTATCAAACCCCTCATATCTGGCTATCGACCAGGACTTCTGCTTATATCAGATCCTCCTTCAAAGCCCAGGTATATGGAGGGCCAGACGCTCTGTTCTTCCAGCTGTTTGCCACGTTGGGAACAGTGTGTCTCTACCAACATAACTGACTGGCTGCCCGCGCCACCCCCAGGACTGGATCGGAACCAGGGAAACTTTCTTAACTTTACTCTGGTGCATTCATTTCTCCAGGCCTCTGTTTCTCATTCTGGGTTTAAACATACCTCTAGAAACCCGACGTGCATTGCTTTTTATGCAGGTTTTTCACAGTATATTCTTTCTCCCAGTCTCCCTTTGCAGAGGGAAGCATAGTAAGTGCAGCCCCGTAGATCCAGGCCATTCGGACAGCCCTACCAAAAAAAATTGTTTTTCAGTTAGACAGTATATTTGATTGGAAAATTAGGTGCTAATTTCCACCTAAGAAGACAGAGCCTGTGGAACCCCGTGGAACGCAGGTTTTGAACAGGCAGTGTGGGTAACAGGAGTGAGGGCTTTGGGATCAGACACACCAACTTGGATTTGAATCCAAGCTGTGTAACCTGAGGCGGAACCTGATGGAAATCATTTTTCTAAATCAGATGAAATCTGGTGAGGATTCCTCCTTCTCAGGGGGTGGGAAATTTACTCTCTGTCATTGCTGGCACTCCTCGCCTCCTGGGAGGAAAGCGTGCTCCTGAGGGAGTCTCGGTCAGCGGCTCTGCCCCACTATGGCCAGCTCACCCAGGGGTCTTAGCAGAATTCCCCGAGACCATGTGTCCACCAGCATCCCCAGGAGAAGCTGCCAGCCACCTGCATCGGGTCCCAACCCCAGCAGCTGTGAGGGTCAGGGCTTTGCCCTTCATGGGCCAGCAGCTCTTCCCCTCTCAGTGTTGGGGAAATCAGCCCCAGGGGTTGAGTAACTCCCATTTTCAAGGCCACAACCTTCACACCCATAGCTCTGAGGGCTCCCAGCACCTTCACTCCTTTGGTCTTCACCATGAACACTCAGAGGTCTGCAGGTTGGTCCACCCCAGACCCAGTGAATTCTCTTCTGTTCTAAAACACCAGCAAGAAACAAAGCTATTTGCAACTACTGCTAACGTGTGTTGCGTGCTTCCTTGGAGTCAGATACCATTCTGGAAGACCATTAGGTATCTTCATTTTAATTCGCATAACCATTCACATGACATAGTCCATTTTTACATGTAAGGGCGTTGTGGTTTATGGGATCTGGCCCAGAGCATAGAATGAGCGAGTGGAAGAATCTGCATGTGAACTCAGTTAGCTGGCTCTTTGTAACCAAACCCTGGAAATGTGGTTGCTGAGCTCTCACATGGCCAACGACGGTTCCACCTTGAGGATGTTTCTTCCGTGCGTTTCCCTTACCTGAAAAAATCAGCGTGGAGTAGTTGCATTCCACCTTCCATGTCAAAAATCTGTGCTTCTGCTCAACTGCTGTGTTACTTCCAGTCTTTTTAAGCAAGAAAAAACCTTTTTTATTTTTTATTTTTATTGAAAAGAGTGCAGAGCTGCAGCCGTCCCCCTGGAAGTGTAGCTGAGTGTGGGGAGATACCCAGTGACTACTGGTCGAAAGGAATGGTTCTCAAAGCCTCCAGTTTGCTGAAGGAGCTTTCAAATTACTCTCTCCAAAGACCCCCAATGCCGACTCCCTTTGAAAAATCACGTAGAACTTAAAAGGGGTGCAATACAGGAGACAAACAACCTTTGTCCAAATTTTAAATAAAGCAAGAGATTCTGGAAGCCAAGTGCTCTCTGGAGAGAAATGTTCAGTAGGTTGTTTCTGAACTATTAGAAAAGTATATGGGATAGGCCCAACGAGAGTTCACTGGAGGACAAACAATGCAAAACTAATGTTTCCTTTTGTGAAGAGTTCACACATGAAGGGTATGTTGTCGGCAGGTTTTGTCTTGATTTTATCAAAGCATTTGACCAAGAATTCTCTGAAGATGGTCATGTTGATTAGATCAGTGGTTTCCTTTACTTGGTTTAGTTGTTGTTTTTTAATCCTAAAACCAGATTCTAAACCTCCATTCCATGTCTGTCGGAAAGGAATTACTGAGAAAGGGGCCCAGGAATCCATGTTACTAAAGCTCACGGGGGGCCAGTGCAGCTGGTCCATACACGTATTCGTAAATCAGAGACTGATTTTTCAGACTTTTGGGGGACAGGAAATCCTTTCATCAAGTGAAATCTTGGATGAAATCTACCATATAAAACAGATACAGTAACATTTTACTTGTATAAAATGTTTGAAGTTTACATTTATAATGCTTACTGAAGAATAAGAACAATGAGACAGTTACAAAGACATTAAAATCTTAAATCAGGTGTTGATAGTAACTCTAATAGCTATATTCATATTACCAACTTCTGTGTTTAATAAAATTATATACTTTGCCTTAAATGCATCATATTTTAAAGCCCAATGTAGGTAATTACTTGGAAATGGTAACAAGAGTTTTAGTTTTAGTTTTGTTTTTAAGGAAGTTGCCTTAGAATCCCAGGATATTTCTCAGTGCAGCCAGTCTAAGGGAGGGAATATTTGTTTCAAAACGGTAACCCTGTAACTAACTAACCTTATGGAAACAATTGCTCACATTCCTTATCATAAATCTAGACTCATACAGGAAATATCTAATTCTTAGAATAAATATTTACCCTCTCTCAAGGAGGATATTATCACAAAGGACTTTCTACTGTGATGAAAGCAAGGCCATCCAGATGCCCCCGAGCCTCGCCTGGCACTCAGTGGGAGCCCTCTCAGGAGTGGCCTTGTATCCGTGTGCTTGCTGACCGACCTCACGAGAGCAGACCGTGCACACCAGTATTTTTCACAGGCTGAGGCGGGGCTGCCGCTTCCCTTCGGTATCGCACTTATAAGAAGTCCAAGAGGTGCAGAATGAGTCCACCGTGGGGACTGCCTAGATCTCCCAGACTGAGTCGTTGGCACTGGGTACAGAGTATCTGCAACAGGTGGGAAGTTTGCACATATGCCATTTCGGTGTCATTTATAAAATAATTACAGTTTATAAAAATATCTAAAATACATTTAAACATTAGAAACAGATGGTGGTGGTATCCTTGGAGTACTTCCATACGAGTCTTTTTAAAAACAGTAGTCTGATATTGACTGGATGCTTGATTTGTGTTAGGAAAAATGTTTGGTTTCCTGGGGAATACAGAGATACATTTGGGGACAACTCGGTAGTGTAGATGAGGAAAAAACGATAACTCAGAAAGTGAGTTCATGTGCACAAAGAAAGGACAGACTTCCTTTGAGTACAGATGGAGGAGTGACCTCTTCTGGACAGAAAATCAGGGAGGACTTCCTGGAAGAGGAGACTTACGTGGGGCGGTCCTACGGGCATAGAGGACTTGGATATGAGACTCTTAGGGAGAAGAAGTGATGTTCTAGGCCACTTTAGCTTTTGAGAGCATATACTTTTAGGGAAAAATAATGTAGCTGACACTATTCTCTTAAGCAGATTACCTTCTTCATTAATAAATGAGCTCTATATGCATTTAAAAAAGTACTTCATTAATCTCTAAAAGGGACCATTCTCAAATATTTAAACATGGCTGAGTTGTGTTTTTTTCCAGAGTTACTCCCAGGAGACAGCGATTTAACTTGCTCAAATTTAGGCCTTTCCAGCGATATTTTGCCTAACTTGGCTGCGCCTTTAATACCTACGTGCATCATAAATTTACCCTAAGCCTGGGCTCTGTAAGAATGATAGCCACTCATCCCTCATGTGTCCACCCACGCGGGCATACTGAGCACCTGGTTGCGAGCCAGGTCCTGGAGAGTTCGAGGCACCCAGCAGGGGAGCAAGTCAGAACTGGACAGGTGAATCGAGTACCTGGAAACCCCCTACAGGTCTTATCATTAAACTGTATTTTAAAAAGATAACAGTGTAACTTTACCTACAAACTGATAACAGCATTCAATGTGCACCTCCCAGAGCTCGTACGTTTCAGCAGGGATCAAAGCTTTTCCTAGAACTGCCTCTCTAATCAGGCTGTGTGTGAGGGGAATTGTGGTTTGAGCCTTGGGAATTTTCCAGCTTATATGGCCTTTTAAGCAGCAGGGTTGGTACTGTCCTATCTGTACTTTGTGGTGGGGACTGGCTCTGATAATATTCTCCCCAGGAAAGTGGCTTAAAGAAAACTCTACTGTACCGGGAAAATCAATTAGATATCCTGTAACAGAAAAGAGCTCTTGTTGCAATTTTGCTTTTCTAATCCCAGAGAGGGGGTGCGGCATAGTGCAGATACAGGCTGCTGGGTGCTGTTGGTCAGTGGGCAAGTCACTTCACCTCTCTGCGCATCTGTAAATAGAGATGATTTCATGTAATAATAGTACCCACCTCGAAGGATTACTGAGGGACAAACAAGTTAATATATAATACAGTGTTTAGAATGGTGCCTGCCACAGAGTAAGCATTAGATTACAAGTAGCTATTAGTGTTTTTCCAGTTTGTCAGTTTTTCTGAGAATATGTAGTAGATATAAAGTAAGAGTGGGTAAGAAGCTAGATTTTAAAAAAAAGGATGCTTAATTCCTCTCCCCCCCTCCTCACACTCCCCACCCTCCTGCCCCGCAGACCCCAGAGTTATTTATTTTGTAAGGCTAGAGCACCATATTTGAATGTCTGACCTTGAACATTTCTGATTAAGTAGTTCTGGGCAACGCTTTAATAGTTGGAAAATAAATCAGGCCTCCCACACATACCTGCTCAGCCAAGAATTTGTTTGCCCCAGGATCCGTGGGTGGGCGGGAGTGGAGGCAAGCACACGCCCAGGCCCCTGTGCACTCTCCGTTCTTGCAGGAAGGAGGCTGTGCTGGCCAGTGTCTCCCCGTCGTTTCTTTCCTTTCTCCTTCTAGAGAAACAATATTTTCACTTTTGAAAAATGTTTATTCTCTCTCCTTTTCCCGACCCCAGGGGGACACCCCCCATGCCCTCTTCCCACTTGTTCCTTTGTTTTCTAAAGTTTGGCCCTTTATTTGTCCCTTGGCATTGCACTGGCAGGCTTCTCCCAGGCCCAGTGTGGCAGCACACGGATGCGATGATGAGCCACAGGCTGCCTGCATGGATCACAAGTTTCAAAGTCTGTGGCAAGGCCTCGGGAAATGTCCTGGGGTTGCTGTGGTTCTTGTTTGGGGACTCGAGGAGACCCCTGCCCCTTGGCCCCCGCCTTTGCACGGGGTGTGCTACAGGTGTGCGTCCTGAGGAGGTGGGTGAGGGTGGCTCAGTACACCCTGCAGAGAGGCTTAGTGGCCTGTTCCTGGGGCACATGCCAGCCACGTCAGGACACGTGGTCTGTGTGGCCTTCGGTTCCTGGTTCCTGGCTTGTTTCATGTTTTTCTTTTCAGCCTATTGAACATTTAATCCCACTGTCCTGGTTAAGTCCTCTCGTGAGAGCAGGTGTGTTCTGAGTGTGAGAACAGGCGTGTGTCGGGTCCATCCTGTGGGAAGCGGCCTGGGGTGGGTGGAGAGAGGGCTTTGCAGCCCAGGGACACATCCTCGGCCAGAGCTAAGCTTAAAGGTCACTTGACTCCCTTCACTTTCCACCGGCCCCTCGGGGTGCTCTGCAGGCGAGCTCTCGGGGACACGCCTTTCCCTCTGCTTCCTTCTCCCATTAGGGAAGGACTGGGGACGCCAGGCTGGTGGGTGTTGGGTGCGTTCTTTGTAGGAAGTGGCCTGGCTTCCAGGTGGGAGGCTGGTATTTGGGGGCCTTTGCTCTGGAGTTAGAATCTGGATGGGGCTTTCCCAAGAAGCCGCCTTCTCCCTCCTGGCCGACGGGAACTTTGGAGGCAGCAGAACTCACTGCTCAAATACATGGAAGAACTGGCAAGATTAAAAGGAAAGAAGATTTTGTTTTGAAAATTATACAAACAGCCTCTGATCTAGGGTAACCACCAGACATCCTGTTCTCAGCATGTTTGCTGCTTGTCCTGTGCAGCTCTGTGTGGCTGTGCTCAGGGCCTCGTGATGTGAAATACAGACCTCCCTTCACTCCCAGACTCTACCCGTCTCGTCATGGAGGAGAGCCACTGTGCTCCCCTCTGTAATAGGGAAGCGGGTGGCAGTTTTATATGCAAAAGGCCCCACCACCCTCTGCCCGGAGGCTGTGGCCTCTTGGTCAGGCCTCTCCCACAGCCGCCTGGGTGGGCAGTGGCACCTGCAGGGCCCAGAAAGCACCTTGTCACCACCAGGGCAGCAGCTCGGAGAGAAAGTGGGACCGCAGGAAGCAGGCTGTGGGAGGTGTCTGTAGGGTGGGAATGTGTTCACAGTCATCCGTGGGGGGCGGGGGGAGGACGCTCAAACTTATTTGGGGAAATTACTTTTATTATTAAACAACATGTGCATATATGTGTACTTATATACATCAAACGAAGTATTCTGGGACTATTTCAAAGCAGTTAGCTGTTAACAATAGATTGTTACATACATAAAATGATACCTAAAACACACATAAGATGATAAACCCTATTGAAGGCCACAGTAATTCTTACCTTTTTACATAGAGTACATTCATTCAAACTAACTTCTTCCCAGTATTGGAATTCCTTCTACCGTATACACAGGCGATAATCCAGGCATCATCTCTCCCTTCACTTCCCTCCTCCCCTCTGCCTGCACTTACAAGTACCCCCTGACCCTGCCCTCACACAGGCCTCGCAGTCAGAGCATGTGCAGCAGAGGAAGGCGGCACGGGCAGAGGGGTGTGAAGTGCCCTGAAGGAAGGAGACAGGGTCACAGAGGACCCTCCAGGCCCAGTGCCCAGGAGCGGAGCGCCATGGACCATCCTCAGGGAATGGCACGCAGCTAGTGTGGGTGTGAGGTACAGAGGCTGGCGAGGGGCAGGGTAGGAGGAGGCAATCTCAGCAGGGATGGCGCTCACTGCTTGGTTAAAAAAATAGTTCGGTGGCTAAAAGTATATTTTGTTAGAAAGTATTTCCTTACATTATGGCAAATCCTTCTCCTTTTCTGTTTGACCTCTGGGTTCAAGTCAGAAGAGCAGCACAGAACATGCCTGTCTGCTCCCTGCCACGTGCCTTCATAGGTAGCTGGTCTGTCGCTTCTTGACACCTTTATCCTTCTCAGTAGATTTACTCTAACCCAGTGATGATTCCGTGGTCTCTGCAGAGTCCGCCAACAGGGGGGTGTGGTCTCCTAGATTGAGCTCGTACATCTCCTCTCCAAAGCAGTTATTGCCACTGCACCCTCATCTCTTCTTTTCTGCTGGGTCCTCCCCCTGGTTTTACAGGATCCCCGAGGGAAGCAGTCTGGGAATTAGTCCAGCTGCCTTCCCACCATACCATCTCCTTCCGGTCATCTTAGGGTCCTCGAGAAAGGAGAAGTAGGCCTTTCTCACACATGCCCTGGGATCCTTGTCCTAGAGAAATAGTGTTTTTTTGTTTGTTTGTTTGTTGTTGTTTTTTTTAACAATCTCACCACTTTGCTTCTTACACTTTGGAAGCAAACTAAGAAAGAAGTACATACCTGTTATAAAAATGAATTGGGATGAACTAAAATCGCTCAGAAGTTAAGGGTCGAGAGGGGAATTTTATAACTCAAGTTCCATTCTCATGTGAATTATCTGTAGGTAGAAAATGTCAGTTATATATTCTGCAGGAGCAATTCGGTCAAATGTGTAATGCAGGGGTCCTCAAACTATGACCCGCGGGCCACATGCAAATACAAATATTGTATTTGTTCCCGTTTTGTTTTTTTACTTCAAAATAAGATATGTGCAGTGTGCATAGGAATTTGTTCATAGTTTTTTTTTAAACTATAGTCCGGCCCTCCAACGGTCTGAGGGACAGTGAACTGGCCCCCTGTTTAAAAAGTTTGAGGACCCCTAGTGTAATGTGAGAGCCCTCTGCCTGAGAGTGGAGGGATTGGGCCCTGGAGAGGAATTCCCAGGGGCTGCTTGTTACAGAAGCCGGCACCGCGAGTAATCCCTGATAAAATATCCGTACTTTCCCGGCCAAGCCACCAGGGTTGCCTGTGGATTAGCCTCTTTACAAAAAAAAAAAAAAAAAAAAAAGGTTGCGATGGAAAATGTTCAGTAATTTTGGAATTACTCACCTCATGTAGAAGCCAGAAGCTTACCTGTTAGCAGTGGTCCTTTGCAGGGACTTCTGCCTCCGTGGGAGTGGATCAGTGAAGGAGAGGGAGGATAAAAGGAGGAGAACATTACGCGTTTGTTCAAGTAGAAGTTTCCGATCTGATCAGCTAGCTAAGGACACCCAGGGAAGACTCTCTGCTGATTGCTGGGGTTTAATTACCTGACGATGGAGGGCAAAGTCTTGTTTTCCGTAAAAAGAGTGTCTTGGATTCAGTTGTTTCGGCCTCTGTCAGTGGGCCTTGCAAGGGAATCCAAGGGAGAGGGGAAGGAGAGAGTAAGTGTTTACCACTGTGTACTCAGCCTGCGGTCCGTGGACAGCACGCCAGCGTCGCTGACGAGCCTCCTAGAAACGCAGTCTCAGGCTCAGACCAGAACCCCTGGACCAGAACCTGCATTTGCACAGGACCCACGGGCAATTCCTGCGCACATTGACGGTTCAAAGCACCGCCCTAGCGGGTGATGACAGAGCCTGATTCACACGGTGATCTGCCTGCCTGGACACACTGAGAAAAGTTGAATAAGTGAGGCATTTCGGCCCTGAGTGTGGCATGTCAGGAACCAGCCCGCTTTGTTTCCAGCTGGAGCCCAGGCCTCCGATGGTGTTTGCTTCAACAGCAGAGTTCTGTTCGGGGAGGACGGGTGTTTGCCGCACAGCGGACTTGCTCCGTGGCCTGATGTCTCAGGAGGAGCTGCCTCCCTGCCCCGGAGCTTTCCAATGGTTGCCGTGATGACAGTTACAGGCAGTGGTCTCCCCTAGTAAAAACTTTCTTTCCTTTCCACTTTTATCTGTGCTTACTTTGTTATACTTTTAAAAAATACATGTTTTGCCAAACCGGTTTGGCTCAGTGGATGGAGCGTCGGCCTGCGGACTGAAGGGTCCCAGGTTCGATTCCGGTCAAGGGTGTGTGCCTTGGTTGCAGGCACATCCCTATTGGGGGGCGTGCAGGAGGCAGCTGATCGATCTCTCTCATCGATGTTTCTAACTCTCTCTATTCCTCTCCCTTCTTCTCGGTAAAAATTCAATTAAATATATTTAAAAAAATACATATTTTTATTGATGTTTTAGAAAGAGAGGAAGGGAAAGAGAGAGAAACATCCATCAGCTGCCTCCTGCACACCCCCTGCTGGGAATCAAGCCCACAACCCGGGCATGTGCCCTGACCTGGATCGAACTGGTGACCTCTTGGTTCATAGGTCGATGCTCCTGAGCCACACCACCCGGGCTATTTTGTTTCTAAAGTACAGTTGACATTCAGTATTATTTCGTTTCCATTTCAGATGTACAGCATAGCGGTTAGACCAGGGGTGGGCAAACTTTTTGACTCGAGGGCCACAATGGGTTCTTAAACTGGACCGGAGGGCCGGAACAAAAGCATGGATGGAGTGTTTGTGTGAACTAATATAAATTCAAAGTAAACATCATTAAAAAAAAGGGTACGGTTTTTTTTTTTTTAGTTTTATTCATTCCAAACGGGCCGGATCC
>NW_005353696.1:337166-357667 GCF_000412655.1 Myotis brandtii | reverse complement strand
TGTGCAGGAGGCAGCTGATCAATGTTTCTCTCTCATCGATGTTTCTAACTCTCTGTATTCCTCTCCCTTCTTCTCGGTAAAAATTCAATTAAATATATTTAAAAAAATACATATTTTCACTGATGTTTTAGAAAGAGAGGAAGGGAAAGAGAGAGAAACATCCATCAGCTGCCTCCTGCACACCCCCTGCTGGGGATCAACCCCACAACCCGAGCATGTGCCCTGACCTGGATCGAACTGGTGACCTCTTGGTTCATAGGTCGATGCTCCTGAGCCACACCACCCGGGCTATTTTGTTTCTAAAGTACAGTTGACATTCAGTATTATTTCGTTTCCATTTCAGATGTACAGCATAGCGGTTAGACCAGGGGTGGGCAAACTTTTTGACTCGAGGGCCACAATGGGTTCTTAAACTGGACAGGAGGGCCGGAACAAAAGCATGGATGGAGTGTTTGTGTGAACTAATATAAATTCAAAGTAAACATCATTACATAAAAGGGTACGGTCTTTTTTTTTTTTAGTTTTATTCATTTAAAATGGGCCGGATCCGGCCGCGGGCCGTAGTTTGCCCACGGCTGGGTTAGACAATCACACACTTCCTCACCCCGATATTTCCAGTACCCACCAGGCACCTCACAGACTTACTACAATATTGTTGTCTGTATTCCCTGTGCTGCACTTTACAGCCCTGGACTGTTTTCATGGCTCGGTATTTGTACCCCTAAATCCCTTTACCTTTTTCTGTCCTCTCAACCCCCTCCTGTCTGATAAGCATCAATTTGTTCTCTATATAAATTTATTTCTGTGTGTGTTTGTTTTGTTGTTTAGATTCCACATATAAATGAAATCATATAGCATTTGTCTTTCTCTGTCTGACTTCCTTCTCTTAGCATAATACCTCTAGGTCCATCCATCCTACCCCCTCCCCCATTAACCATAGAGCAGAGAATAAAAAGGGAACTTTAATTTCCTTTTTAGACTTCCATCATGGCCCTTCTTCACTTGACATCATGTTACCCTCATGGGTTTTTTCAAGGAAAAGGGTCTGTGCAGAAAAGTGTTGCTTCCTCCGTGATGTGCCAGGAAGGAACCTTCTGGGCTCAGCCCCGACGGGCACTGCTGACGGAGGCGAGGACTAGACCGGACTGGCCGGGGCCTGTTGGAATAGGAACACCTGTGGGTTTATCCTGTTGTACATCAGTAGACCGTCAAGTGGGAAACCTTTTGTTAAATAAGTCGTTAGCTATCACAGTCACACGTATAGGATGATGTTTCTCCTTACCTAGGGGAGCCTTTTATTTTCAGAGTAAACAAAAAGTGCTGATATAATATATCATAACAAGTACTTAACCATTAGCACAAGTTCTCATGTGTTCAGTTCTTTGATAATGTGATGCAAAGATTTTTGGGTCTGTTTGACCTTTTCCACTACCTGTGGTGATCAGCTATTACTCTGTAGTAGATAAAAATCCACTAGGTTTTCTTCTTTAAAAAACAACAACAACAACATCTTTTAGTGGTAAAAGGATTAAGACTATAAGGGCATTTCCTTCAAGTTCCATGAAGACTCCATTAGCTTTTTAGAGGCTCTGCTACATTCTAGTTGGAGCCACTGCGATCTCATTGCCTGGATTGTTCAGTAGCCCAATACCTGGTCTTGCTGTTGCTCCCTTGCCTTCTGTTTAGTCTTGTCTCAACATAGCAGCCAGATCATACTTGCCTCTGCCCAAATCATCTCAGTTGTGTTCGATGGCTCTCGGAATAAAAGCCAAAGGCCCATAGTGCCTAGAATCCCACTGCATGCCCCAGTCAGACAGGCCACACTTCTGCCTCAGGGCCTTGGCACTTCCTGATGTCAGCCTGGAACCATCTGAAGATGTCTACACGACTCGCCCCCAAACTTCCTTCAGGTCTGTGCTCATGTGTCAGTTTCTCAGGGAGGCTTTCCTTGACCACCCTGTTTAAAATTTAATGCCCTCCTCCACACACACACACACCCCTGACATATCTTACATTTTACTTAATAAATGTTCATTGTCTGTCTTCTCTAAGAATGTTACCTCTTTGAGAAGAAGAGGTTTTGTCTTGTTGAGTGTGTGCCTCCCGCCCTTGGAACAAGCCTGGCTTAGTCAAGGTGCATACTGTTTGTTGAATGAATGAGTGTAGCTGGCTCTCTTCAACCCCATGACTAGATATGAATTTAGAGCCGAAAGCACTGTGGGGCTTCTTCCTACCAGTTTCGTCCTCACCCTCATTGCACAAAAGGACTGAAATGTCAGGAAAACATCTTTAAAATATTAACCGCAGCTGTGAGCCATTTAACCCATTCTACATGGTAAGTTAGGGAATGCCAATTAATTGTTGATTTGTAAGGCAAATAGGAGGACACAGTTGGTACACAGCAGGTCTCCTGTGTGCCAAGCATGCAGAGTCGGGCCTGGGGACAGGAGGAGGTGCCTCCTTCAGCGATCTTCACACTTGCCCGCTGTCAGCCCCTTGGTTGTGGCAGCATCCCACAGCAACTCGGCCCCCATGCCCCCTCCTCCAGGACTACTGCTTTGGGCGCGCCTGCCTGCATGTGTATTTGTTTGCCAGTGTTGTCTCACCAAGGACTTCCTTTGGCTGCAACTTATGTTTTCCTTTTTGTTTATAGTGTTTCTTAGTAACCCCCTGCCACAAGTCTCTCTGCAGAGTTGCTCTCCAAATGTATCTTGAACTTTGTGCTCTGTTTCTCGTTTAGCATGGCAAGATTTACGTTGGCCATGGAAGTCTAGAAAACAAGGGTTACAGAAGTGAATGTAGCTGGTGCTCATCTAGTTTCTGGCACCCCAGACGAGGGAGTGTCCATTGCAGAGGATGGAGCCCACCCATGGGAGCCATGTGGTCTGCCTGGCGGAATTATCCCCATCGTGGCGATAGATGCAACAGATTCTAATAGCCCAGAGCCATCACTCATTCAATACACTGTCTCTTGAATCTCCACTCTTCTGCAGCGTGCTAACAGAATAGCAGTGTCCACCCTCATGGAGCCTCTGATGGTCTAGTGTGAGAGAGAAATGTAGATTAGATAACCACAGAAATGTGGGATTATAAACGGTGGCAGGTGCTATGAAGGAGAAGGTGAAGGTGCTGTAGGAGCTTTGTCCTAATCTTGAGGTCATGTGGCCTTTGAGCTTGGACCTGCAAGTTACTAGGCATATGTGCGCTTTGGAGGGAGGGGGCAGAGTGTGTGCGTTCACTTCAGGCAGAGGAAACGGAGGTGTGCACCATCTCCAGGGTGTTGAGGGATCTTGTGCATTCCAGGGAGTAGAAGGAGACCAGAGTGGCTGAAGTGTGAGATGGCGGGGAGAGTGGTGCATGGAGGGGCCGGAGAGGTGAGCAGGGCCAGAGCGAGGCCTGACGTCCACTGCTGGGTGTTTATCACAAGACCGACGCAGAGCATTACAGGGGTTTTGGTAGGGCAGAGACGTGGTCTGTTTTCTATTTTTAAATGATTGCTCTGGACGCGTTGTGGGAGGGAGGGAAGAGCGGAAGCTGGGAAACCACTAGAGTTGTTTTGTGTTCATCCAGAAGGATGGTTGCAGCTGGTCTGGAGAGAATGTCGGAGGACGTTGGCATCCAGCTTGTGATGGCTCTGGTGGGCTCACTGAACAACCTTCTCTAATTTGGCTTGATCTTTGACCTGCCAGTGAGGTGCCTACACCTGGGATTTTAGGAGTATTTGTTGACCAGAGAAATGTGAATACATTAGTCAAGCTGGGTGGAGCTAATGTCCAGGCTGTCTGACAATTATGTTTCCTTGTAAATGAGTCCATAGGCATTATGGCTTTCTGTGTGGGTCAGTCTGTGGTGAGCTCTGTTGGCATGAGGCAGTATTGATAAACATGATCATTTCTGGAAACAGTGAGTTTTGGATCTGATCACTTTGGGAACCAGCAGAGTTGAGGCACAGAATGTAGACATCATGAATTCTCCGATGTCACCTGGTGGAGACTTTCTGAAAAACTATCTTTCCTAGGCAACATTTTCCCTTTAATGATGCTTTTCCATGATCATTTACAAAAAGTTTAAGTGACTCTATAATAGCTACATCCACCAAATGTTTCTATCTTTAGAACAGCAATTACTTCACCCAGTGGGGAAAGGTGCTGCCCACCTAAAGAAGATCTTCAGAGGGCGTGTAGTTTGAAAAGGCAAATTAAATGCAGAAGGATTCAGAGTCAAGGAGAATCTTATTATAAACTAGAGGCCTGATGCATGAAATTCATGCAAGAGTAGGCCTCCCTTCCCCTGGCTGCCGGCACCGGCTTCCCTCTGGCACACCCAGGACCTGGGCTTCCTTCCAGCCGCCGGCTTTGTCCCCAAGGTCATTCGGTCTAATTAGCATATTACACTTCTATTATTATAGACTGGAGGCCCGGTGCATAAAATTCGTGCACTGGGGCAGGGGGGGGGCGGTGAGTCCCTCAGCCCGGCCTGGGCCATCTTGCAGTCAGACATCCCTCTCACAGTCCGGGAACCCGCGCTCCTTACCGCCTGCCTGCTTGCTGCTCCTTAGTGCTCCCACCACTGCAGCTCCCACCACCGCTGCTGCACTCACCAGCTGTGACCCTGGCTTCTAGCTCAGCAGTGCTCCCCTTGTGGGAGTGCAGTGACCACCAGGCGGCAGCTCCTGCATTTAGCATCTGCCCCCTAGTGGTCAGTGCGCATCACAGCGACCGGTTGTTCTGGTCGTTCTGCTGTAATGGTTGCTTAGGCTTTTATTATATAGCTTGGTTCTCTGTGCATCTAACTTTTTATTATGTGTGTTGATTTCTTTAGAGATCTTGAGGTATTTGTTTTTCAAATATCCTGTTATCTCTACATATAATGATACTGTCTTAATGTTCTGTTTAGGAACTGAGTCAAGGTAGGCAGCTGGACTAATTGGCTGAAGTTTAATGAAGCCCTTTTGGTACTCTCAAGTTCAGAAGATATCAAACAGTGATATGAAATGCATAATGCATTTGTGAATACTCACCAACAGTGTTTTCCTCATCTTTTGCAGGAGAAAAATGGAAGAAACATACTTTTAATGGAATGGAATAAACCGAACAGGTAACCGAAGTTAACAGGGTATGTATATGCATTAGTCAAATTTTTGTGAGTTACTATTTGTGAAGTCCTCAGAGAGTACCTGGCACATAGTAAATACTGTATAAATGTTTGCTGTTACTAAGTTCTTAAATGTGCCTGAGCCCAAAAGAAACCAGTCATATAACCAAAAACTATCTCAACAAAAATGAACCCTTTGCACCTAAAGAAGTTGTGAGCATCGTTGGTACGTTCTGGCCTGCTCTCTGTGTGACCCGTTACAGGGCCTGAGAAACGGGATTTCTTAATCCTGGAGCACCGTGAGCACATGAACTCCCATTTGTCTTGCTTCTGAGCACTCATTCAAAATGACCTTGTCAGTGTTAGATCCATTTCAATTTTGAAACAAAACAAGTTTCTTTCACATTCTTGAAGTGATAGTTCTTTATCATCGGGGGAAATGGCTCAGTTTGCAGACAGTTGCTGCAGTGGCTTCTGGAGAGCAAGAGAGGACGACATTCAGGACAGCCTCACCTTCTCTGGTGGTAGCAGTGATAACTTAGAATAGGAAGGTTCAAACTCTTGACCCTGCCTGGCACTGACTTCATGTCATAAAACTGTTGGTGCTGCTGAGACCTACTAGCACGTCCACCGGACAGTTACAAGGGCCGTGTTATGTGCCAGGTTCTGTGCTTGGTGTTGAGATTGCAGAACCTGTCACCTCTCTTCTCACTGTCCCCATCTGCCTGCATCTGCACCAGTACCAGTTCCTGCCTTTTTCACCTCACTTTGGGGAGACGTGGGCCTGCAGGCCGGAGTGATGCTGGCCGTCCCACCTTCCCTCTCCTCTTTGACTCTTCCGTCTCCCGGGCTCTTTCTCATCACGTGAGCACGCTGTGCCCCAGTTGGGAGAAGACGCCAGGTGGGGGATGGGGCCCAGGGTCCGATTTCATAGAGTTGGACATTACCCTACTTGGCATTCAGATTGTATCTCCCTTCCCACGACTCCTGTTTCACAGTATACCGAGTTCATTTTAAACGCTCTGTCGTCTTCTCTTTTGCCATGTTTTTCTTCTGTGATTTTGGAAGTCACCTTTCTTTCTGGTGGCATTACAGATGACATTATTAACTTGAGAGAGGTGGGCACTGGTGGTGCCCGCAGGGTGTCAGTGGCCTTCAAACCTGTTGGTTGGCACCCACAGGAAGAATCCGTGTTACATCGGGACCCAGTATACATGTTGGTACATGTGGATGTATGGTTTCCCCTAATAATACCTCTATATTCGAGTTGGGATAGAATTTTCTAGTCTATTGTGTTCTATCACTTTTTCTTTTTTGTCTTTTTTCTCTCTTCTTTTTTAAAATATTTTTTTATTTTTCAATCACATACAACATTATATTAGTTTCAGGTGTACAGCATAGTGATTAGATATTTATATAACTTATGAAGTGATCACCCCGAAAAGTCTAGTACCTATCTGACACCATACATAGTTGTTATAATATTATTAACTGTATTTCTTATGCTGTACTTTATACCACCATGACTATCCTCTCTTCTTTTTAATGCAACTCAAAATAGGTTTCAGAACCTACTAGACAGTTGTACTTCGACAATCTTGCAATATTTTCATGCTACGGTATGGAGAGGAATATGCCTTCCTCTTCATACTCAGTAGTAATGTGTGCAAGTCTCTTTTATGCCTAAAATCCCCTCAAACATTGTGTTCTATCACTTTTTCTTTTTTGTCTTTTTTCTTTCTTCTTTTTTAAAATATTTTTTTATTTTTCAATCACAGTTGATATACATTATATTAGTTTCAGGTGTACAGCATAGTGATTAGATATTTATATAACTTATGAAGTGATCACCCCGAAAAGTCTAGTACCGATCTGACACCATACATAGTTGTTATAATATTATTGACTGTATTCCTTATGCTGTACTTTATATCACCATGACTATCCTCTCTTCTTTTCTTTTTAATGCAACTCAAAATAGGTTTCAGAACCTACTAGACAGTTGTACTTTGACAACCTTGCAATATTTTCATGCTACGGTATGGAGAGGAATATGCCTTCCTCTTCATACTCAGTAGTAATGTGTGCAAGTCTCTTTTATGCCTAAAATCCCCTCAAACTTGCCTTAACTTAATTCTTATGCTCAGGCTTTCCCCTTTTCTAACTAAGCTGCTGTTTCTATTTTATCACATACCATTCACTCCTCAACACTTTTTCTGTTTGACATTTGACATTTCTCTCCTGACTATTGGCCAGGAATAATTTTATTTACCATTTTGAATGAAATAGATTTCTCTGTACTATTATATCTTGCATATTAAATAATAAAAAAAGTAGCACACTTATTTTTCACTAATTCCTTTACTTGTTTGGATTCTGCATATTCAATTTCTCAGAAACATAACTAATCTTAGTCAAAATAGGTTTCAGAACCTACTAGACAGTTGTACTTTGACAACCTTGCAATATTTTCATGCTACGGTAGGGGCACATACTTTTTTGCCTTCCTCTCCATATTCAGTAGTAATGTGTTCAAGTCTCTTTTATGCCTTAAAATCCCCTCAAATTTGCCTTAACTTAATTCTTATGCTCAGGCTTTCCCCTTTTCTAACTAAGCTGCTGTTTCTATTTTATCACATACCAGCACTCCTCAATTCTTATGCTCAGGCTTTCCCCTTTTCTAACTAAGCTGCTGTTTCTATTTTATCACATACCAGTCACTCCTCAACACTTTTTCTGTTTGACATTTGACATTTCTCTCCTGACTATTGGCCAGGAATCATTTTAATTACCATTTTGAATGAAATAGATTTCTTTGTACTATTATATCTTGCATGTTAAATAATATTCAAAAAAGTAACACACTTATTTTTCACTAATTCCTGTATTTGTTTGGATTCTGTATATTCAATTTCTCAGAAACATAACTAATCTTATAGTCCGATCTCACAACTCATGCCCTTACTGGTCCAGGGGTCACAGACTCTCAGTAACGGGAGGGTTTCTTCCATACCTTGTGCTTTGGTTGGTGTCATGAGCTTCAGAGAGACATCTGCTGGCCCAAATGTAGCGTTGCATTATTTTTCTATCTTGAAGTCAATCATATTGTCCATTTTAGGACCTTAAACTTTCATAGGGTGCAGGTAAGCTTGTATATTAGAATGCACTGAAGTCACTCACCTCATCTCCTCAAGCATTTTTAGGATTTCCAGCTCAGCATTCAATGGACTGAAATGTAGTCATACCATATCACCCTGTAAGCAGCTGATATTTAATGGGGTAAAGGGTTTCATAGTGAAACTGGATTTCTTATCTTTGTGTGTTCTTTCTTTGGTTAATCCTCACCCAAGGATAGTTTTTCCATTGATTTTTAGAGGGAGGTGGGAGGGGGAGAGAGAGAGAGAGACATCAGTTGGTTGCCTGACAAAGATCAGGTAGGGATGGAACCTGTAACCCAGGTGGGTGTGCAGGATGATACTGTAACCACTGAGCCATGCCAGCCAGGGCCCTTGGTGTGTTCTTAATGGGGCTACAAAATGATAATTTAGTAAGGCATCCAACAAACCAGGATCCACTGAACACTTCTGAAAATGATAATAATTCATTCTTTCAAGATACTAGTAAGTTAAGAACTTACGTTTTAAACGGCATAGACTTGCAGCCTGGTTTGTTATATGAGTTACATTTGGTTCTAGATACAAGTCTAGTGCTGAAGAAAACAAGAATCTAAAATTTATTGCTTATTTATTTTGAAGCCCTAATTAACATATCATAGTGACTTTTATACAATGTTTATTTTAGCAAAATCTTCATTGATTTCAGAGGCAAGTTTATCTATCAAGGAAACATAATTATATACATTTAAGATTACTCAGTGTGTACAACAAAACTTAAGATTATAATGTGCAAAATGGTTCTATTTATTTATTTAGGTTAATCCTCATCTAAGATATTTTCCCATTGATTTTTAGAGGGGGTAGGAGGGAGGGGGAGAGAGAGAAGCATGGATGTGAGAGAGACACATTGACTGGTTGCCTCCCGCACATGCCCCTACCAGGGCTGGGGATCAAGCCTGCAATTGAGGTATGTGCCCTTGATCAGAATAGAACCCAAACCTTTCAGTCCAGCATGGATGTGAGAGAGACACATTGACTGGTTGCCTCCCGCACATGCCCCTACCAGGGCCAGGGATCAAGCCTGCAATTGAGGTATGTCCCCTTGACCAGAATAGAACCCGAACCTTTCAGTCCATGGCTGACGCTCTATCCACTGAACCACACTGGCTAGGGCTAAATGGTTCTTTTAAACAAAACTAAACTAATACCCACCTGTCCTTGAAGAGTATTTCTAAGGTTTTATAGACAGTAAATGAGACGACATATCACAGCTTTCTGTCCCGTTTACTCCTAGGCCACGGTGCATGCCTGAAAGCCAGTAGAAAAACATTAGAATGTGTGTGACAGCCCCTCTAAGCACGGCTTTGGGAGTATACGGGAGAGGGAGCTAAGACCTAGCCCCTGCCATGGCCCACTCCCTCCGCGTTTGTCTCTTCCTCCCTTCATTTCAAAAGATGAACGAAGTGTCATAGGACAAGACTGGACCAAACCAGAGGAGGGCAGAACTGAAAAGGATATTGTTAATGGTGCAAGGGGACAAATGAGGGTAGAAACCTAAACAGTATTTGGCAACATAAAATACTGTTTTTGAGTTTAATGACCCCAAATAAGAAGAACAACTTGTTCAAAGTATTTCATACATGTCCAATTTTTCTGGCCGTTTTCCGAGAGGGGAAACTGAAGTGAAAATAGAAACTATTACTCCTTTCATCAAGGCACTTGGATTGATAATGAAAGGTGTGAGAAGTCACAGCAGGTAGCCAGGCACTTCTTTTCAAAGTGTGAGTAAAAGGGTAGGACAGTAAGTAAGATTGGAAACAGTAAGTGTGTTGTGGGTTGCTAGTTCTGAGCTTCAGTGCGGAACAGTCCTAAAGTCTCAGCGTTTGTGTTGTCGTGAAATAAGGTAAACAGAATGCTCGGTTCATTGAAGCACTCAGTCCGTGGCAGCTGCTGCTGTTGGCACGAACAAAAACCACTCAAGGTCACTCTCAGTGCATCGTTTTAGTTGTGTTTCTTACAGTTAGGGGTGGATTTGTTTGGCTCTGTCTCCGTTTTTGTAATAATTTGGGTGGCAGAAAAAACAATGGCGTGAACAGCATTTATTGTGTCCTGAGTGCTGAGCATTGGGTGCATAGCGTGAGGAAAGATGGGAGAAAGCTGAGTTCAGTTCGTGTGCAAAGAGCTCGGTATCTAACTCCCGGTGGGAATCAGCGATTGCCGTCGTCTCCACAGAACCACGCGCTAGTTGGTTCTGAATTATGTTGTCACAACATTTTAAGCTTAAATAAAAATCTTTTGGTTTTACCTTGTTGATTACCTATGATTGCCACACAAGGAAAATACTGCTTATTCAAAGAGCAGGTTGTGATAGAATATAAAAATAACTAAGATTTCCCTAGGTTTGGATCATTACTTTAATAATCTTGATGTTTAAGATTTTTAAGTAAATATTTTCAGTTTACAGTCTATTGGTCAGTCCTCAGGGACAGAATAGTGTAATTTTTTTTAAAAAAAACAACCCACATTGAAAGTAGCATTCCCTTTTAAAATCTGTGTACCCCAACATGACTGTCTGAATATATTTCCTGAATATCTGGCATTTCCAGTTGCACACAATATATCTTGCGATTGCAGTAGGCAACAGACCATTTAGGCAGATAGATTCCAAAGGGTCTCGGTATTTTGGGTATGTCTACATCAGTAATGGGAAGAAAATGAATCCAGCACTTGGGACTGAAGGGCCAAAGAACTATATTTGTGCCACCGGTTTTCAGTTTGCCCCCGCAGTGGGAAGGAACGGCAGCATGGGCAACTGAAGGTCTCCTTCACTGTGACTGACTTCCTGTGGACTCTTGGCTTTGGGTTGTGTTCAGGACTGCACAGCTGCGTGCAACGAATGGGTTGGGAAGTAGCCTGATACATATTTGTGAAAGGGGAATATTTCTGTAATTTAAACTGTGTTGCCAATATTGCCAAAAGTTAGAATTAATACATGGGGAGTTTACTACATTTGCCCATTCTTAAAAAATGAATGTCCAGCCGAACCGGTTTGGCTCAGTGGATAGAGCGTCGGCCTGTGGACTGAAGGGTCCCAGGTTCAATTCCGGTCAAGGGCATGTACCTTGGTTTCGGGCACATCCCCAGTGGGGGGCGTGCAGGAGGCAGCTGATTGATCTCTCTCATCGATGTTTCTAACTCTCTATCCCTCTCCCTTCTTCTCTGTAAAAAAAATCAATAAAATATATATTTAAAAAAAAAAATGAATGTCCAGGGCTAAGCAGACAGTTAATGCTTGAATCTATCTTGACAAGCTCTCCTGTCTCCCCCACTCTCCACCCCCCCCCACCCCGCTTTATGGTGAAATTAAGTGTAGGATTCAGATCAAAGATATTTGAAGGGGAAAATAAGTCACAGAATAATTTAAATTTCAGCATTTGAATTTGGAATTAAAAGGAAGGTTAGCGGAGATTTACCTTAACCTGTTCAATTTACAGATAAGGAGACCGGGTTTCTGAAAGCGGATGGAACTGGCAGAAGGTCAGAGCCTTCAAGAGGCACAACCGATAGCAACAGGTAAAGAGTAACTTATTCAACTGGAAGTTTTCATGACTTTTTCAGCGTCATTGAAGTATAATTGACAGATAATATTGCAAAATATTTAAAGTGTACAACATGACAATTTGATATACATATGCATTATGAAAGGGCTCCCCTCACTTTTCGTTATTTTCAGAAATGAATATTAAACTTCAGGTTTTTAGTATTTTTTATTATTATTTTTTTGTTTATTTTTAACACACTACTTGGAAAGTGTGTGTCTTAGCAAAATGTAGTGGAAGGCGGGCCTACTCACACCTGGGCATTGTTTTTTCTACCCCACTATCGAGGGCAGCCTGCCACGCGCACAGACGGAAAAAGCCTGTCTCGATGACAATGAAGGTTTTATGGGATATTTTTTAAACCTGAACCACTTCCTTTTCTAACAGTAGTTGCTCCCTGAGAAGTTCCATGTCTTTCTCAGCTGTGGGTACCCCTGTTCAACCCAGCGAAGAGCACCCCTAGTTCCTGTATTTGAGAGGCCTCTGACAGATTGCCTCCATAAATAAAATTCTCCTGTTGAGAAGGTTATTATATGCATGTTTGTTTTTTGTTGGTAGAGAAGCAGTTTTAGTGTTGGCCATTAACTTATAACGTTAGTGCCCTGGGCCTGCTGAGGCTACAGTTTCACATTTGACTCCCCCACCCCTGCCCCATAAGTCATGTAGCGCCCAATTTTAAAAATTCTCCTTCCCACAACCAGCTACAATTCTCATATGAACGTCTGTCTTGAAAATGAATGCTCTTGGTTGCAAATGTAGTTAATGAAACAGGGCAAATGGGGCAGGAAAACGAGCATCATCACCAAAAAAGTCCCAGCATGTACCAGTAATACCACTAGTAAAGAGTGTCATATTTGTAAAGTGCAGACTTTACTGTTCTTTCATCCAAAAGCCGTATGTTTCTTAGAAGCTGACCAACTAGGTTGGTGCATATGTGAATCACCTTTTTTTTTTTAACTGCCAAAAATGTACCCCCTGACCTATGGGGAAAGTATTGGTGCAGACACAATGAATACCTGGTAGAAATAGAAATAAGTAGTTTCATCTGACCTGGAAAAGAAGTAGCCTAAATATACCTAGAAAAAAAACCAAAACCCTAAAAGTTATGATAGTGATAAATGGTAGAATTGTTTTCTGGCTTCTGGTGTGACATTGACACTGGCATGTACACAGTGATTATTCAGTTAGAAATGTTTTGACAGCACTCTACCTTATATGTATTTTTAAAAATATATTTCTTTATTGATTTCAGAGAGTAAGGGAGAGGGAGAGGTAGAAACATCAATGATGAGAGAGAATCATTGATTGGATGCCTCCTGCACGCCCTCTTCTGGGGATCAAGCCCACAACCCGGGCATGTGCCCTTGGCTGGAATCGAACCCAGGACCCTTCAGTCCGCAGGCCGATGCTCTATCCACTGAGCCAAACCAGCTAGGGCTTATATGTATTTTTTAAAAGGTGTGTTGAACCATTGCCTTACTTTTAGCAGATGACTTGGAGAATGTATATACAAGCCAAGTATGGTCAAGTATTTGTCACAAATATACTTCAGTCTCAGATTTTGTCTGTTATCTGAGTCTTTCATTGTACTTTGAAAGAATCCTGAAGTATTCTAATAATTTAATTTTCCAAAACAAAATGTACAATTCATCATTATACATTATTTTTTTAACATTAGAAAGATAGTATGTTTGTTGGGCCAGAGGTGATTTCATGCGAAAAGTTTCAAATTATGTGGCCCAGTTGTGGTGGTCAGATGAAGACATAAAATACTATTTCCCTTTTGTTTCAGGATTCATTTGCACTGGTCGTTTTAATTCAGATCATATATGTAAGAAGGGGAATAGCACGCCCTTCTCATTTCAATATGTAGAAGCACACCGTGGCGACTCAGTGTTTAAATAGCTAGGTTCTCATTCACAGGCCTGGGAGCTGGGAAAGGTGACCATGCTACCAACAATAGTGTTATTTTTATTTGAAAAGGCCCTGTCTGGGGGGCTTGCTATAGAACCTGAGGACAAGGGTGGGCAGGTTATCTTTGGCATATAAATCTTTCAGGTTTTTCTAAAACATGACAGGACACTTGTCACAGTGTGTATTGACCTGTGATTTCTTTGGATCCTGTTTATAACCAGTGAGGAGAGTAACACAAGTGGGTGCAAAGAAAGAGGTCCCCCTACAAGCTCTGTGTCACCCAGGCTGGCAGGAATCTCCGTGGCTGCCGGAGTCACCGGTTTGTGGAGA
The DNA here is from genome assembly GCF_000412655.1 of Myotis brandtii. Lineage (NCBI taxonomy): Eukaryota > Metazoa > Chordata > Mammalia > Chiroptera > Vespertilionidae > Myotis > Myotis brandtii. The sequence goes on along the minus strand of NW_005353696.1, from coordinate 343,614 downwards.
TAAGACATGGGAGATGTGTCCGACGTGATTGGCTCATGGGAAAGTTGAAGTACTAGCACCTGAGAATGAATTATTTTAACGTTTGTTTGTTTGCTTGCTTATTTTTAAATTTCACCCATCGACCTCCCCTTTGGCAACCATCAGCTCGTTCTCTATATTTATGGGTCTGTTTCTATATTTTATTTCACATATAAGTGAAATCATTCGGTATTTGTCTTGGACCTATTTCACTTAGCATATACTCTCCAGGTCCATCAAAGTTGTCACAAAGGGCAGAACTTCTCTCTTTTTTATTGCCGAGTAATATTCCATTGTGTTTATATTGCCACATCTTCTTTATCCATTCATCTATCAATGGACAGAATAAATAAATAATAAATGATATAATAAATAAACAAATAGGAGTCATATTCATTACAGAAAATTAGGGGCCCACTCAACCACATTCTTACACGTTTTCTAGGGAGAGAAGAAAGAGATGGCATTTGAGCTGATTTGCTGGGAAGCTTGTTCAGAATGCATCCAGGGTATCGAAGTGTCACAGGAGCTAGCTGTCTCTGGGCAGACTGCACTTTTCCCCCAGGAAGAATTAGGAGAGAGAGCAAGCCTGGTGGTGTTAATAGCATCAATTTGCCTTTGGGGTTCCAGTCTCCCTTATGTGTCTGTTTCCCCTTCTCCTTCCCAGTGTCATGTCTGACTCTCAGTGATGAGTGATTGTGGATTAACTGATACATTAGGAGTGAAGGCTCTGGGTTCAGACTTAATACATCAGATACTGTCTCTGCCTCTTAGGCAACTGACTTGATTTCTTAGATGCTTCATCTGTAAAACAGGGATAATATTAGTATTTACCTTTATGGGGTTATAGAGAGGATCAAATGACTTACTGACCCGTATAAAGGGCTTGGAATTCCATCAGACACACTCAGTATGTGTTAGCTATTATTATACTATCTGACCCTATTTAATTAAAAAATTTTAATCTCTCCGTAACTTCTATGTAGAGGGAATAGACACTGCACTGGTTGAATGAGTGAATAATGATGTGCATGTTATCTTTAGAATTGTTGATTAGTAATGTTAAATGCATCTTTGTGATTCGTTTCCAAGATAAGGCCAATGAAATTAAATCCACACAAGATCCTCCCACCTCATTTCAAACATTCTCTTTAATCTTCTTTCCTAATAAGCCGTTTTCTTTCCTGGGATTCAGGGAAAGGATTATGCTCTACACCACGAAAAACTACATGCAACACACACACTTAAATGAAACAACCATTTTATGAAACAATAGTTACACTAAGTATGATGAACTCTTGCTTTCTATCTATTCTATTCTGCTTCATTTTTGTAAAAATGCTGCTTGCAATGCATGGAATTCATTTTACAGCTCTTTAATGGATCATCCTGAGGTTTGAAAAAAACTGCATTAGTTCACTTTGACTTGTCCAGAGGCAAAAGGTGGGTAGGGGGATACCTTTGATTATAACCAATATTCCTCCCCTTTATTTTCAGTCTCTTTCTTAACTTCTCCTGATAGTAGGGCTGGAATTCACTAGCTTTACACACACACACACACACACACACACACACACACACACACACACTTTTTGCCACCAATCTGTTTAGTGAAGCCAAAGTTTGTGTTGTCATTTTAAAGGCCTTTCCATGTCACTGTAACTTGAGGTTCACTTTTAGCACATTGGGAACATTAAAAATGCAAAAAATGCCTATCACTGTAAGATTGGGTCCAATAATCATTTTCAGATTAGGTATGATAATAGTAACAGATTTTTCAGATTGTGATACCTAATTTCTACTGTACCCGCCCCTCCCCAGTTATATAAGGAACTAAGTAGCATGCAGAAAAATGATGTATTGTTAGGACGGGCCTCTGGAGAACCGGGGCTTTGGCCTGAGCCGTCTGTGGGCTTTGGTCCGCCCCTCCTTTGGCCGCACCCTGTGTTTGGGAGCTGACTGCTTGGAGCTGTTTGTGCTCTGTGACTGTGACGCTCATTGAACACACACCACTGTCCCGTGCTGACTCCTGACTGTTCTCACCAACTGAGTCACCAGCCAGACGAATAACTGCTCCTTAGAAAGATCACCAGCCAGATTCTTACCAAGTTCACCACACAAGGCCTTCCCAGGTTATAAACCCCTGCTTTGCACTCATTCGTCACGCAGGTGACCAGCCACGCATTGCCTGGGTCAGCCGCCCATCCCCAGCTCCACACAGCGTGCAGCCTGCCCTGGCTCGGTGGATGTCTAATCCAACACCTTTTCCCACTCACTTGGAATGCTGAATATTGCATTCTCTTCTTTTCCTCTTTCTTTTCCAGGTCATAGTCTGTCAATTCCATACATATGTTTATGTCATATTCTTCTATATTTCATGTAAATCTCTCTTAGCTTTTTTCTTTTCTCTGTTTAATTTTGGAGAGCCCCCAATGATACTAGTCAGAGCTCATAAACTCATTATCAGGAGAAAAGAACACTATATGTGGAGGTAAAATAAAGATTATAACTAGTGTCATCAGCTTTCAAATTTCTCAAGTGTCCTAGTCTGGTTCGTGCTCTTCTGTTTAAGCCTTCTTACACATTGCATGCAGAAAAATAAAAATTATTCTTAGTTTGTTTATTTTCTGCCTGATGTAATTACTAGTGCAACACAGTGATAATAGACATTTGGTTTCAGATATAGAATTACAGACATACTGTGAGTGAAATACGTTTTTGAGGAATGACCAGGCTTCTAGCTGTCATAACAGCACCATTTTTAAACAGAAGTAGTTCCAGTCCTCAATCGGCAACAGACACACATTTGGGGAACATACCAGTTACTGGAGGACTACTTAACGTCATCATTTCTCTTCACCATGCTTTGTGCCCGGAGAGAAGATGACTGTTTAAAATCATCTAAGTGCCACTCGTGCGCTTCCATAGTTATATTCACTAATAAATTAAAATGGAAATTCTGAGAATAAGAATATGGTTAAGCTTGGCTTTTGAAATGACAGCTCACTTTTTTCCTTCTATGTGTGAGGGTGTTTATGACACTCACTTGGACATAAAGTTTGCTACTTTTGAGCACGTTGTTTATTCTGAGGGACAGTTGACCAGAGAACATTGGAGCCTTTCCCTGACCCACGTGGTGCTTCTGGGTGACCCAGGACAGCCTGTCCTCGGCCACTTTCTCACATGTGCACTTGAAATGCCATGCCTCTGCCTGATGAGACATTCCCTTTTTTAAAACTGGGGTGGGAGGGAGTCATACAACTGTTTTACTAGTAAAAGAAAGGCTGTTACATTTTCTGTTAACAGAATTTTAAGCAGAATTTTAAGTGTTCACTCTTCAGGAGGGCATTTCAGTTTTTGTTCTCTGTGCTGACCTGGTATTAACCTGGTTTTGATAATGATTAATTAGTAACACTTTAAATTTGTTTAGCATTTTAAATCTCAGGGCATCTCTCTTTTTTTGGCTTGAGTTTAGTATATAATCTGAAACTTACTGTACCATAAGTAGCAACCTAATGGCCATGGATGAATGTGAAATCATGGCAAGAAGTCTTATGTATTGAGGTGATTATAAATACAGTCATTTATAATGTACTAGAGGCCCAGTGCATGAAATTCGTGCAAGTGGCTCAGCCCTTGCAGCCCCAGCCCCTTCCCCCACCCACTGATCGTTCCGGAAGGTTGTTCCAGAAGGTCGTTCTGCCATCCAGTCTAATTAGCATATTAGCTCGTTATTATATAGGATTATCTTCACAAAATTTTGTTTTTATAAAGTGAGCTTGACTTGCAAATATGCTAAGGGTTTTGTTGCCAAAGGATCCAAATAGAGATTATAATTTTTATGTTAGGGTCCGTACAAGCCAAATATGTAACAGAACTCCTAAGCTTAATGTAGTAGGCAGCATTTGAAATATGACTTGACACAACTTAAAACAAATTTAATGTCTAAGTTTAGACACAAAGACGTACATACAATAAAATGAAAAAGTACGAATTTTTAAGAATCATCGAGGTGTGTGACAAGGTAAAATAGAGCCTTTGGGTTTCGGCAGTGTTGCCTCAGTACCCACCCTGGGGATGAGGTGGGTAAGCCGCCCAGATGAGGAGCAACTTTGTGCCCGCGGGCCCAGCGCATCACTAAGGGTGCCCTGCCTTCATCTGGGGCGATGTGTTGGGCTCTCACCTGAGATTTCATTTAGGGAATAATACAGCGTTTGAGAACTATTGCCCTGGCAGATGCAAGTTTTATCTGTTAGGCCAGATGCCTGGAACACCAAATGCACTAGGTCGACTCACAGTGAAAGGTGGAAGGTACACAGTCCCGCCTGCGTTTGGACGTCACAGAGCGTCATCCTCCTGCTACACGGAGGGAGCAGTTGGAAGAGCTTGTTTTCTCAGTTTCCTTAGAAACTTCGTGCACATCGGAGGAAAAAATAAATTCCTTTTTATTAAAGTAAAACATACATTACATACTTGGTGATGTTCAAATAACGTCCTATTTGTAATATAATGGGGTCACTCCACCCCCAGCAGTTGGGACTGAAGTAAATTGACTGGTTAAAATGAAGAAAGAGTCGGAACTTCCTGCAAGTTCACACAATCTCAGGTTGGAAAAAGAGTGAGAACTATGGAAAGATGGTATTGCACATACATTTCTGACGGTGTTTCTCCATTCCATTTCCTTAATCCCGGGTGTTTTAGGAGGGTGGGTGGGAGGTGGGCACAGTAAGGAAGTAGAGCAGGCACTGCTGGCGGCCCCTCCTGAAGAAGCAATTTCTTGATGAGACTTTTTCTGGCAAAGAAAAGTGTCTCAAGTCCTTGCTGTGGTGCCTGGAACGTGGTGAGCAGTCAGCGAACAGCAGTGCCCTCCCGCCCGCATGTCCTCCTCTTGCCGTTTAGCAGCGTAGTTTGGGTTTTCCAAGGGTAGCGTCTTTCAATGTAATGTTCATCTCAACCTCACGCATTGCACTTTTCAGGTTTTGAAGGCTGAGCTTTTCTCTGTCAGTGGAGCGATAGAGGTGGGGGAGGGAGGTCAGGCAGACCCACCCTGGCTCTTTTCCTGGAGGGGAAGCCGCTCCTGGCCCCGAGGAGGTGGCAGCTGCTTACTGCTCCTGACCTGAGCAGGAACCAGGGACAAGCGGATAATAAAGGAAGGTGGCAGTAGCCGTCAGCTGTTACGTTCCATTGACAGGAAGAGTGGCCCTCAGACTTTCTAAAGGGGCCGGAATAACCCGGGGCATGCCAGTCAGCACGCCGATGCCTGGGTTCCACCCCAGGGATTCCAAGTCCAGTCTCAGGTCGCCCTAATGCCGCTGGTCCAGGGACTGCATGTTGAAAGCCTCTAATTCTAGGAAGGTCAGTCACACCCTTGCACCAGTGTTCTTGCTTTTAATTTCTTGGTTGATCATCACAACCAAGCAACAAAGATTAAATTTAAGAATTTTTACCGCTTGGTAATTCTGAGCCCCCAAACCATGGCTCAGACTTCTTGGCTGAAAACTGTGCGTACCGTGCCTATACCAGTGTGTAACGTTTAGGCGGTCATAACACACAAGAACTTGGGCAGTGGTGTGAGAGTCATTTGTAAATTTCCAGTGGCGACCTCATAATTCTTTTTGCATTGCCTGCCTGGTGAAGGAGTCAGATCTCACTGTGGTTTGCTCTCGTGGTTTCCGTCGGGTTGGGGAGAATGCTGCAGAAACACTAATCCTGTTTGTAGTTTTGAGTCACTCGGGAGCGGGGTACCGTTTGTCTCTCGGAGATGGGATATAAGAGGCATGCCCCGAAGGTGGCAAATCACACTTCCACACGCTTCGCCTTCATGTAGCCAATGGCTGGCTCAGGACGTGCATGTCAGGATGTGCGGTTTCATTCATCAGGGACTTCAGCCTCCACAGCAGAGAGCTTTGGGCTTTGCGCCGGCTCCTCCGTGGAAACGGGAGGTGCCCTCGCCTTGAGGAGAACCAAGGGTAACCGGGTAAGGATGTATTGAAGAAATCACTCCTTTTTCCTTTGGGGTGGACTTGGGATTTCAGGAAAACTAGTCCTCTCTTTGAGAGGGACTCAGAACTACATATCTTCAGTTTTTCCCTCTGAATTGTTTTATGGGGTTACCCAGTACATCATCCTTTTGATGGGAAATTCACCCCCTTCAAAACGTAGTTTCATTTTCAAATATTAAAAAAATACAGGAATCCATTTTTCTTTCTGTGCATGAAAATTTTTAAATGCAATATCTGTAGTTGCTAAGATACTAATTATGCGTAAGTTCCTGGTTTAGAACTGAAATCTTGTATTTTTAGGAAGTATGCTTTAAAAGTTGGGCAGAGGTGAAATTGATGTTTGAGCTTGGTTTATGAAATGATGTTACGTATATGCCAGACTTTTCTCTGTGTTAAAGACCAGATTTTGAGAGGTGCTCTTAACCAGG
>NW_005353696.1:330026-337063 GCF_000412655.1 Myotis brandtii | reverse complement strand
CCCCGCCCCCGCCACTCCTCTCTCCATCTGTTGCCTCGTGGTGGGATCAGCTCCGCTTCTCCTCAGGCATGTGGTCCAGTCTGTGTACATTCAGTGCAGTGGCATTTCTCTCGAAGAAGTGACTAAGGCTTCTTGGATGAATCCTCTCTTTGAAAGAGGAGGTAGAATTGCATCAGAAAGACATTGACAGTAAATGGCTCCCCCTCCTTCCTGTAATGACCACATGTGAAAGAATGCATTAATTCTTATTTTGAGGAAATGAGAGTTGTAGCGTTCTATAAAAAAATTCCCTTCTTATCATTAATTAGCCAGACTTGAATGCCAAAAATCAGAATCACTTTTTGCGATCTAGACAAGTGTTACAAAGACACAGCTTTTCACTCCATATTCTATCTGGAGTAACCAATTATCTTGAATTCAAAAAGAGGAAATAGTGCCGAATATGGCTACAGTTAATGGTGTTAGCCTAAACCAGTGATGGCGAACCTATGACATGCATGTCAGAGGTGACACGCGAACTCGTTTTTTTGGTTGATTTTTTCTTTGTTAAGTGGCATTTAAATATATAAAATAAATATCAAAAATACCAATCTTTGTTTTACTATGGTTGCAAATATCAAAAAATTTCTGTATGTGACACGGCATCAGAGTTAAGTTAGGGTTTTTCAAAATGCTGACATGCCGAGCTCAAAAGGTTCGCATCACTGGCCTAAACTGATTTCTTCATAGTACTGTCCATATTAAATTAATATACTTCTTAGCTAGGTTGCTGATGAATCCTTCAGGGTGTGGTTCTTAGTGGGACAGACTACGAAGGCTGGAAGGGAAACCTCATCGGCCATCCAGCCAGGGTTCCCCTGGGAACCGTACCACAGAGTAGACATTTGGGAGGCTATTTGTCTCGACAGTGAAGGGCATTTAATGTGCCAGCGTCAGAGGGTTTGGATGTCCCACAGAGGGAAGGACAGAAGGGGGACAGCCCTGTACCCCACGTGACTTCCAGCCACCCCTGTTGCCTGTTCACGCCGTGAAAAATGTGTTTATAACTACCGGAGCCTGCATCTAATTCCATTCACATAAAAGCCCACGGTCACTTTTGCATACTTTTAATATGTACACATTATACTCCTTCTTATCCTGTTGTCCACCTGTTCCTCCCCTCTTATTTCTTGTACTTTTAATACGGAAGGCTTCTGATTTGATCTCTTATAGTCCAAACTTACTCTTTATCCGTAAGTTATAAGCACTTATTTTATTATATAGTTCACTGGACCTGAAACATTTTTGCATATTGAAGTATGTAGTTTTATAATACATTTCTTTTCTTTTAGTTTCTCTTTAATATTACACTTAGGATATTGATATTTTAAAAATTATATGTATACTTAGTTAATACTCACCCATGAATTTTCTTTCAGAGTAGTAAAGAGGGCGTTAGGAATTTTGGGTTATAGAAAGGGCTTTGGGAGTAGTAAGGTTTTGAACCAATGATGCAGCCGCTCTCTCTACTGTCAGGAAGGACAGCAGGCCAGTCACCCACGGGGAGGGATGTTTATCTTCTCTGTGACGTTCTCCGTACCTCGTTAATAGGTTGTAATATCTTGAAGTCTTCACATTCAGCTAGTTCTTCCTTATTAGCCCTTTCCAGGAGTGTGTGTTACGTCACTGTAAAAACCGAGCTCCGGCTTCTCCCTGGCTGTCGGAAGGGCAGGCAGGTAGGAGAGCAGCTTACGGGCCACCCTGAAAGCTAGCGGAGCAGTTCAGACCAGGCTCAGGCTTTGGTGAACAATGGGGCGTTGTGTCCTGGTCTCCATGCCGTGAACATGTTCTACACGTGCCATTCAAAGCTTCTGACTGTGCTGTTAATAGAGCACGTTGTAGGTCAGGTACTGTCTGTGTCAGAGAATTAAGTCACCAGAGTCGCAGCTGCGAGGGGCGGGTGCCCGGGCACACGTGCCTGGCGCTCCGGGTGGATGCCTGTGGTTTGCAGCTCACATTTTTACGTTCATAAACCTTTTTCTCGGGTTGTTACTTCTCGTGGGGGTTGTTGGCTATGTGGATGTAATGATTGCTTCTCATTCAGGTATTTGTAGGGACACTGTTAAAAGTTGTTTTTTGAGTTCTTTATAGAGTATCTTTGCTCATTTCAATTTTCTGTTCCTTCTAGGATCTTTTGTTGTTTATCTTGGTTTTCCACTCTCATGTTGCAGGTTTCCTTTACATGTATATTTCTCCTTGACCGGTCATTCACATGAAGGTGAGGTGGCGTTAAGGTGACGGGCTCTGCGTGTGGGGGTGCGTCTGGCAGGTTCCGCTCGAGGCCCAGAGCCAGCACTCGTGCGGGGGAGCCGCTAAGTGTGGAGTCAGGAGGGCTTGGCTCTGGGGTGCTCAGAACCACACTAGCCATTTAGTCCTCCCCAGACATTGTGTTTAATTTCTTTAGAGAATCATCTTCCTTTTAATATTTTTAGTTTTTGCCTGAGGGCTTATAGCGTTTGTTGCTTTTTATAAAGACAGGAATTAGGCCTGGAAGGGACAATTGTTGATACTTGGACTTTTCTACTGCTCTCCCCTCGGCCCTCCTACTCACTTCCGCCCCGCGGTGTACTTGCGTTTTCCGAGTCTGGGGCCCCTCTGGGGGGTCCCTGGGTCAGTCAGGTGTCTCCTTCCTGAGCAGCAACCCTCTCAGAGAATGTCCTGGGCTGTGAGCAGCCCTGCTCAGCTTCGTCAGTCAGCACTTCATCATTTTCTGGCTTCCAGACCTTTGTTGAAATCTCTCAGGCCCTTGATAGTCTTTTTATTGTGGTGGGTGTACATACTTCTTTATAACTGTAATGGGATCTTGAGTGCTCTGACCACCGTTTTGAAATCGTGTCTTAGTCATTTTAGGCCACATAACAAAGTGCTGTAGACTGGAGGCTTATGAACAACAGGAATTTATCCTCCCCGTTCTGGAACCTGGCTCCTAGACGGCCATCTTCCTGCTGTGTCCTCACACGGCGGGAGGGACAAGGGGTCCTCTGGGGCCCCTTTTCTCAGGGCACTAATCTCACTCATGAGGGCCCCACCCTCATGACCTCATCACCCCAAAGGCCTCCCCTCCTTAGACCATCACCTTGGTGGTCAGGATTTCAACATGCGCAACTGGGGAGGACACACACTTCCGATCCAAGGCAAATAGAAGCCCTTCCATTTCCTGATTGGTCGGAAGTGCACCAGGAGAATGAAATCTGAAATGTCTTTAGCCAGGCATTTAGCAGGGTCAGGATTAGATGGGGTCACAGTAACTGCAGTGGGTCATTGGGGTCTGGGAAAACGAATCCTCAGAATAACTTGGCTGGGCTGAAGCAATGAGCTGACGTAATTATACATATGCACGCTTTCCAGCTACGGAGGCTGCAGTCATTAATCTCAGAGCCCCACTAAGACGCGCTAGTTCTAGCTTTGTTGCTAGAAGAAAAGACGCTGCTTGTAAAACATCCAGCTTGGTCATTAAAAAAATCAGTGGAGCTGGTGGTAGTTGCTCCTGATTTTTAATACGAGTATAAATGTGGATGCGCTTACTTTTTAATTTCTTCTCCGCCCTTGGGCATAGGAGTCTGTGAAAGAACCACCTGTTCCTTCATTTAAATAACTTCGAGTCCTTGGGAAATAAACCCTCATATTTCTCCCCTTTCTTTTAAGACGCATCTCATAGTCTCCCTTCCCATTTTGTTTAAAAAAAACAAAAACAAAAACCCACACACAATGCCCCAAATTCTTATTGATCATCCCTTTTCTCGTATTTGTTGTGTAGCTCCTGAAAATGCGTAGAAGACACTGTGAAGATGGGAAAAATTGGACCTTAACAAATGAGTCCTTTAACTTCCCCGACACAAGTGGCATCCATTTGTGTCTCAGAAGAAACTCTGAATTGATGTTTCCAATCTTGGTGTTGCCTCATTTTACTTAGAAAACATAGCTGTTTCCCTGAGGGAAAACCATCACTGGCGACCTTTCCCGGAGGTCGGCGCAGTTAAAGCCCGTTGCCCAGCACGATCGAGCCCAGGCAGAATCTTCCGGGGCCTGTCCTGATCTCTGGGACAATGCTGGGAGTCAGGTCTGTCTAGAATTTGCAGAGTCGTACTGTTAGATATGAATTCTCCTTCCTGTGACAGCTTAGAGGCAACTGAAGAAAGAGAAGATCCTGTGGTGTCTGACCTCTGTGTCCTGTAAGTTTTTTACCAGCTTAGAGCCATCAGGACACTTCTAGATCAAAGGCTCTTTGAGGCCATGCCCCCAGGAGCAGAGTGGGAGAGCAATGAAATGTCCTGAGCTCGGAGGATGTGAGCTTCTGGGCAAGCAGAACATGCTAGAAATTTTATTTCTGGCCAGAACAAACATCATCAGCCCTCTTCCCAAACCCACTTTTCTCCCATAACCTGCTGGGGGTGAGGAATGTGTGGAGTGGAGGGTGCCCGTTGTCTATTGAAAAACAATGGGCCTGAGAAGGATACTCTGGCTGCAAGAATTTAGAATATCCTCCACTGGTTCCAGCACCTGGAATATTGTTTGACTATCACTGTTAGATGAGAAAACCAGCAAGTCCCTTTTTTTCCTCTGGGAGAAATACCTTGTAGGGATGATTACAAAGAAATGAGACAGCCGTGATCCTCATCAAACTGAAAGCAATTCAGGTAGAGTCCCCATTTGATGGGGTCGATAAATGCAAATCCAGTCACATTCTTAAGGAGGACCTGAGGATGTCAAGACAGGAAACTGTCTTGGTAATTGATGTTATAGTTACTGCTAAGATGTTAAATATATTTACAACGAAACCCCAGGTAGCATGTAGGACATTTCTATCACCCAGGTTTTCTCACGCCCCCATCCAATCAATCCAATCAATCTCCACCCTCAATGGCAAGCCCCTCCCTTCCTTCCCTCCCTTCCTTCCTTCCTTCCTTCCTTCCTTCCTTCCTTCCTTCCTTCCTCCCTTCCTTCCTTCCTTCCTTCCTTCCTTCCTTCCTTCCTTCCTTCCTTACCTTCATTGTTGAAACTATTACATATTGTTCCCTTTTCCCCCAGTGACCTCTTCTAGCTCACCCCTACCTCCCATCCCAGGCAAACACTTTCTGATTTCTCTCGCTATAGAATGTTTTTTCCTGTTCTTGAACTTGGTCTAAATGAAATCATAGAGCAAGTACTCTTGCATATCTGGACTTCTTTCATGCACAGTTGTATGTTATGTGTATCACGGGTTTATTCTTCTTTGATTGCCCAGTAGTATACTGTTACGCTGATTCATTTATTTTTTTTTTATTGATGAACATTTGGATTGTTTTCACCTTTGTGGCTATTACTAATATTAAGCTGCTGTGGACAAGTCTTGTCGTACTCTCATTTCTGTTTTAGATTGAGGCCTAATTGCTGGGGCATACAATAGCTCTATGTTTATCTTTATAAGAAGCATCCAAGGAGTTTTCCCAGGCGATTGTACCATTTTAAGTTCCAGCCAGCAATGGGTGAGTCCCAGGTGCTCCAGTCCTTCTCACATTGTATATTGCTGGTTTTTCTAATTTTAGCCATTCTAGCAGATATGAAGTGGTCTCTCAATGCGGTTTTTAATTTGCATTTCCTTGATGACTAACATGTTCCTATTGGCCATTTGTATATCTCCCTTTTTGAAGTATCTGTTTAATCTTTTGCCCATTTTTAATTTTCTTAAGACATTTTTAAATTGGATTGTCTTATTATTGATTGGTAGACTGTATGTGTGTGTGTGTGTGTGTGTGTGTGTGTATGTATATATATATACATACACACACACACACACACACACACTCTGGATAAAATTCTTTTGTCAGAAATTTGTAATGCAAATATATGCTCCCAGCCTGTGGCTTACCTTTCATTTTCTTAAAAATGTCTTTTCATGAGCAGAAGGTTTTAATTCTGAAGTAAGTTTAATGAATCAAAATTTCCACCTAGATTCTCAGTACTTTTTGTTTCCTGAGTAACCTGCCTCTCCAAGGCTGTGAAGATATTCTTCTGTGTTTTCTTTCAGGAGCCTATAGTTTTAGATTTTATGCTTTGGCCTGTGATCCATCCCAAATTACTTTTTGTGTAGAGGTCAAGGTTTAGGTTTTGCCTGTTTTCCCCGTGGTTCCAGCATGGTTTGTTGAAAACACTTGTCTTTCCTCATTGAGTTGCTTTGGTGCCTTTGTTGAAAACCAGTTGTCCACGTATGTGTGGGTCTGTTCCACAGGAAGCTGAGGAATGTGTGTGCAGGCCACGTGCGGCATGCCCTCGCGTCTAGGAGATGACAGTTCACATTGGTCAGTCTTCATAAGCCTCATGGGCCTGGCGGTTTTGAACTTATATATCGTGGAACATTTGCGCCAAAGATCACAACAGAGCTGTGGGGGACCATTTTTCGCTTGTTTTATAAAGCTAACGCAGCCGAGGTCACCGGAAGTTCCAGCTTTCCCACATTAAGTGTAATATTTTTATCTGCACCGAAATATACTATCAAAGCTGTGAGAGCCAGCTCAAGCCTGCAGGCAACTTCGAAGAGAACTAAGGATGTGAACTCAGTTTTTTTATTTGAAAGGGTGGACATGTGTGGATTCGAAGTATCTGTTTTGGAACTTAATTAAGTGAAGGTCAGACAAACATTCCTCTAAAGAAGGAAAATCTTCATAACGCGAAGAAGCCCGTGAATACAAGTTGTTTTAATAACTTCTGCATAGTGCGTACAAAAACAGGTCTGCTGGCTCTTAGCCCTCTGTGAGGACAATCTCTGCCTAGAAGGTTTCTGTAAATAGTTTTACTTGACTTTAGTAAGAAACTATTTTCTCTTAAAAGATGTTTTAAATTTGAAAAGTGAAGGATGAGTAGAGTAGGAAACACACCAGAATTATTCTCGTAGGAGGGTAGGATGGATGGTGATTATCCTTGGCGCCATCGGTTTTGGAATTCGTGTTTTTGTGGCGGTGCAGCGAAGTGTCCAGCGCAGGACCAAGGCCGGGCTGCCATCTCGGCTGGTCCACACGGGG